>NC_068429.1:4582223-4654723 GCF_023373465.1 Oncorhynchus keta | reverse complement strand
ATGGCCTAGTAACACTGTCTGGTTTTATTGTTCCATGGCCTAGTAACACTGTCTGGTTTTATTGTTCCATGGCCTAGTAACACTGTGTCTGGTTTTATTGTTCCATGGCCTAGTAACACTGTCTGGTTTTATTGTTCCATGGCCTAGTAACACTGTCTGGTTTTATTGTTCCATGGCCTAGTAACACTGTCTGGTTTTATTGTTCCATGGCCTAGTAACACTGTCTGGTTTTATTGTTCCATGGCCTAGTAACACTGTCTGGTTTTATTGTTCCATGGCCTAGTAACACACTGTCTGGTTTTATTGTTCCATGGCCTAGTAACACTGTGTCTGGTTTTATTGTTCCATGGCCTAGTAACACTGTGTCTGGTTTTATTGTTCCATGGCCTAGTAACACTGTCTGGTTTTATTGTTCCATGGCCTAGTAACACTGTCTGGTTTTATTGATCCATGGCCTAGTAACACTGTCTGGTTTTATTGATCCATGTCCTAGTAACACTGTCTGGTTTTATTGTTCCATGGCCTAGTAACACTGTCTGGTTTTATTGTTCCATGGCCTAGTAACACTGTGTCTGGTTTTATTGATCCATGGCCTAGTAACACTGTCTGGTTTTATTGATCCATGTCCTAGTAACACTGTCTGGTTTTATTGTTCCATGGCCTAGTAACACTGTCTGGTTTTATTGTTCCATGGCCTAGTAACACTGTGTCTGGTTTTATTGTTCCATGGCCTAGTAACACTGTCTGGTTTTATTGTTCCATGGCCTAGTAACACTGTCTGGTTTTATTGATCCATGACCTAGTAACACTGTCTGGTTTTATTGTTCCATGGCCTAGTAACACTGTCTGGTTTTATTGTTCCATGGCCTAGTAACACTGTCTGGTTTTATTGATCCATGGCCTAGTAACACTGTCTGGTTTTATTGATCCATGTCCTAGTAACACTGTCTAGTTTTATTGTTCCATGGCCTAGTAACACTGTCTGGTTTTATTGTTCCATGGCCTAGTAACACTGTGTCTGGTTTTATTGATCCATGGCCTAGTAACACTGTCTGGTTTTATTGTTCCATGGCCTAGTAACACTGTCTGGTTTTATTGTTCCATGGCCTAGTAACACTGTCTGGTTTTATTGTTCCATGGCCTAGTAACACTGTCTGGTTTTATTGTTCCATGGCCTAGTAACACTGTCTGGTTTTATTGTTCCATGGCCGAGTAACACTGTCTGGTTTTATTGATCCATGACCTAGTAACACTGTCTGGTTTTATTGTTCCATGGCCTAGTAACACTGTCTGGTTTTATTGTTCCATGGCCTAGTAACACTGTGTCTGGTTTTATTGTTCCATGGCCTAGTAACACTGTCTGGTTTTATTGTTCCATGGCCTAGTAACACTGTCTGGTTTTATTGTTCCATGGCCTAGTAACACTGTCTGGTTTTATTGATCCATGGCCTAGTAACACTGTCTGGTTTTATTGTTCCATGGCCTAGTAACACTGCCTGGTTTTATTGTTCCATGGCCTAGCTAATTCATTTCCTGTGTAGATCCCCACAGCTAATTCATTTCCTGTGTAGATCCCCCACAGCTAATTAATTTCCTGTGTAGATCCCCACAGCTAATTAATGTCCTGTGTAGATCCCCACAGCTAATTCATTTCCTGTGTAGATCCCCACAGCTAATTCATTTCCTGTGTAGATCCCCCACAGCTAATTAATTTCCTGTGTAGATCCCCATAGCTAATTCATTTCCTGTGTAGATCCCCCACAGCTAATTCATTTCCTGTGTAGATCCCCCACAGCTAATTCATTTCCTGTGTAGATCCCCACAACTAATTCATTTCCTGTGTAGATCCCCACAGCTAATTCATTTCCTGTGTAGATCCCCACAGCTAATTCATTTCCTGTGTAGATCCCCCACAGCTAATTCATTTCCTGTGTAGATCCCCACAACTAATTCATTTTCTGTGTAGATCCCCACAACTAATTCATTTCCTGTGTAGATCCCCACAGCTAATTCATTTCCTGTGTAGATCCCCACAGCTAATTCATCTGCTATTCTACATCAGTTTCAGATGGTTCTAAGTGAATCGAGTGCCTGTCTGACTGCCACAACAAGAGGAAAATGTCTGATGCACAACCACTTTTAGAAATGGCACCTTGTGTATTCTACTATTTTAACCCTCAACATTCAGATGAGACGCCGACAGTGTTCCTATTTGATCTTTTAAAGGCAACCGTTTATGTTGCTTATGCCCAGGGTTGTACATCAACTACCTGACACGGACATCTTCTATGAAAGTGTCACGCCTTGGTCTTAGTATTTTGTGTTATCTTTAATTATTTTGTTCAGGCCAGGGTGCGACATGGGTTTATTGTGTTGTCGTATTGGGGTTTTTGTAGGCATTGGGATTGTGGTTGATTAGGGGTGTGTCTAGCATAGGCTTGGCTGCCTGAGGCGGTTCTCAATCAGAGTCAGGTGATTCTCGTTGTCTCTGATTGGGAACCATATTTAGGTAGCCTGGGTTTCACTGTGTATTTCGTGGGTGATTGTTCCTGTCTCTGTGTAGTTTCACCAGATAGGCTGTAATTAGATTTCACGTTCCGTTTGTTGTTTTTGTATTTGTATAGTTATTTCATGTGTCACTTTTTTCATTAAAGTCATGAGTAACCACCACGCTGCATTTCGGTCCGACTCTCTTTCTACAAACGAAGAACGACGTTACAGAAAGGAATGATAATTCCCAACTGGCAGGCTGGCTGGCTGGTTGGCTGGCTGGCTGGCAGGCTGGCTGGCTGGCAGGCTGGCTGGCTGCAACCTCTCCCTAGCTCCTAGCAGTGTATTATAAACCTCTCCCTAGCTCCTAGCAGTGTAGTATAAACCTCTCCCTAGTAGTGTAGTATAAACCTCTCCCTAGCAGTGTAGTATAAACCTCTCCCTAGCAGTGTAGTATAAACCTCTCCCTAGCTCCTAGTAGTGTAGTATAAACCTCTCCCTAGTAGTGTAGTATAAACCTCTCCCTAGTAGTGTAGTATAAACCTCTCCCTAGCTCCTAGCAGTGTAGTATAAACCTCTCCCTAGCTCCTAGTAGTGTAGTATAAACCTCTCCCTTGTAGTGTAGTATAAACCTCTCCCTAGTAGTGTAGTATAAACCTCTCCCTAGTAGTGTAGTATAAATCTCTCCCTAGTAGTGTAGTATAAACCTCTCCCTAGTAGTGTAGTATAAACCTCTCCCTAGTAGTGTAGTATAAACTCTCCCTAGTTCCTAGTAGTGTAGTATAAACCTCTCCCTAGTTCCTAGCAGTGTAGTATAAACCTCTCCCTAGTAGTGTAGTATAAACCTCTCCCTAGTAGTGTAGTATAAACCTCTCCCTAGTAGTGTAGTATAAACCTCTCCCTAGTAGTGTAGTATAAACCTCTCCCTAGCTCCTACTAGTGTAGTATAAACCTCTCCCTAGTAGTGTAGTATAAACCTCTCCCTAGTACTGTAGTATAAACCTCTCCCTAGCTCCTAACAGTGTAGTATAAACCTCTCCCTAGCAGTGTAGTATAAACCTCTCCCTAGTAGTGTAGTATAAACCTCTCCCTAGTAGTGTAGTATAAACCTCTCCCTAGTAGTGTAGTATAAACCTCTCCCTAGCTCCTAGTAGTGTAGTATAAACCTCTCCCTAGCTCCTAACAGTGTAGTTTAAACCTCTCCCTAGCTCCTAGTAGTGTAGTATAAACCTCTCCCTAGTAGTGTAGTATAAACCTCTCCCTAGCTCCTAGTAGTGTAGTATAAACCTCTCCCTAGTAGTGTAGTATAAACCTCTCCCTAGTAGTGTAGTTTAAACCTCTCCCTAGTAGTGTAGTATAAACCTCTCCCTAGTAGTGTAGTATAAACCTCTCCCTAACAGTGTAGTATAAACCTCTCCCTAGCTCCTAGTAGTGTAGTTTAAGCCTCTCCCTAGCTCCTAGTAGTGTAGTATAAACCTCTCCCTAGTAGTGTAGTATAAACCTCTCCCTAGCTCCTAGCAGTGTAGTATAAACCTCCCCCTAGCTCCTAGTAGTGTAGTATAAACCTCTCCCTAACAGTGTAGTATAAACCTCTCCCTAGCTCCTAGTAGTGTAGTTTAAACCTCTCCCTAGCTCCTAGTAGTGTAGTATAAACCTCTCCCTAGTAGTGTAGTATAAACCTCTCCCTAGTAGTGTAGTATAAACCTCTCCCTAGTAGTGTAGTATAAACCTCTCCCTAGTAGTGTAGTATAAACCTCTCCCTAGTAGTGTAGTATAAACCTCTCCCTAGCAGTGTAGTTTAAACCTCTCCCTAGCTCCTAGCAGTGTAGTATAAACTCTCCCTAGTTCCTAGCAGTGTAGTTTAAACCTCTCCCTAGTAGTGTCGTATAAACTCTCCCTAGCTCCTAACAGTGTAGTATAAACCTCTCCCTAGCTCCTAGTAGTGTAGTATAAACCTCTCCCTAGTAGTGTAGTATAAACCTCTCCCTAGTAGTGTCGTATAAACCTCTCCCTAGCTCCTAGTAGTGTAGTATAAACCTCTCCCTAGTAGTGTAGTATAAACCTCTCCCTAGCAGTGTAGTATAAACCTCTCCCTAGTAGTGTAGTATAAACCTCTCCCTAGCTCCTAGTAGTATAGTATAAACCTCTCCCTAGCTCCTAGTAGTGTAGTATAAACCTCTCCCTAGCTCCTAGTAGTGTAGTATAAACCTCTCCCTAGCTCCTAGTAGTGTAGTATAAACCTCTCCCTAGTAGTGTAGTATAAACCTCTCCCTAGTAGTGTAGTATAAACCTCTCCCTAGCAGTGTAGTATAAACCTCTCCCTAGTTCCTAGCAGTGTAGTATAAACCTCTCCCTAGTAGTGTAGTTTAAACCTCTCCCTAGTTGTGTAGTATAAACCTCTCCCTAGTAGTGTAGTATAAACCTCTCCCTAGTAGTGTCGTATAAACCTCTCCCTAGCTCCTAGTAGTGTAGTATAAACCTCTCCCTAGTAGTGTAGTATAAACCTCTCCCTAGCAGTGTAGTATAAACCTCTCCCTAGTAGTGTAGTATAAACCTCTCCCTAGCTCCTAGTAGTATAGTATAAACCTCTCCCTAGCTCCTAGTAGTGTAGTATAAACCTCTCCCTAGCTCCTAGTAGTGTAGTATAAACCTCTCCCTAGCTCCTAGTAGTGTAGTATAAACCTCTCCCTAGTAGTGTAGTATAAACCTCTCCCTAGTAGTGTAGTATAAACCTCTCCCTAGCAGTGTAGTATAAACCTCTCCCTAGTTCCTAGCAGTGTAGTATAAACCTCTCCCTAGTAGTGTAGTTTAAACCTCTCCCTAGTTGTGTAGTATAAACCTCTCCCTAGTAGTGTAGTATAAACCTCTCCCTAGTTCCTAGCAGTGTAGTATAAACCTCTCCCTAGTAGTGTAGTATAAACCTCTCCCTAGCTCCTAGTAGTGTAGTATAAACCTCTCCCTAGTAGTGTAGTATAAACCTCTCCCTAGTAGTGTAGTATAAACCTCTCCCTAGTAGTGTAGTATAAACCTCTCCCTAGCAGTGTAGTTTAAACCTCTCCCTAGCTCCTAGCAGTGTAGTATAAACTCTCCCTAGTTCCTAGCAGTGTAGTTTAAACCTCTCCCTAGTAGTGTCGTATAAACTCTCCCTAGCTCCTAACAGTGTAGTATAAACCTCTCCCTAGCTCCTAGTAGTGTAGTATAAACCTCTCCCTAGTAGTGTAGTATAAACCTCTCCCTAGTAGTGTCGTATAAACCTCTCCCTAGCTCCTAGTAGTGTAGTATAAACCTCTCCCTAGTAGTGTAGTATAAACCTCTCCCTAGCAGTGTAGTATAAACCTCTCCCTAGTAGTGTAGTATAAACCTCTCCCTAGCTCCTAGTAGTATAGTATAAACCTCTCCCTAGCTCCTAGTAGTGTAGTATAAACCTCTCCCTAGCTCCTAGTAGTGTAGTATAAACCTCTCCCTAGCTCCTAGTAGTGTAGTATAAACCTCTCCCTAGTAGTGTAGTATAAACCTCTCCCTAGTAGTGTAGTATAAACCTCTCCCTAGCAGTGTAGTATAAACCTCTCCCTAGTTCCTAGCAGTGTAGTATAAACCTCTCCCTAGTAGTGTAGTTTAAACCTCTCCCTAGTTGTGTAGTATAAACCTCTCCCTAGTAGTGTAGTATAAACCTCTCCCTAGTAGTGTCGTATAAACCTCTCCCTAGCTCCTAGTAGTGTAGTATAAACCTCTCCCTAGTAGTGTAGTATAAACCTCTCCCTAGCAGTGTAGTATAAACCTCTACCTAGTAGTGTAGTATAAACCTCTCCCTAGCTCCTAGTAGTATAGTATAAACCTCTCCCTAGCTCCTAGTAGTGTAGTATAAACCTCTCCCTAGCTCCTAGTAGTGTAGTATAAACCTCTCCCTAGCTCCTAGTAGTGTAGTATAAACCTCTCCCTAGTAGTGTAGTATAAACCTCTCCCTAGTAGTGTAGTATAAACCTCTCCCTAGCAGTGTAGTATAAACCTCTCCCTAGTTCCTAGCAGTGTAGTATAAACCTCTCCCTAGTAGTGTAGTTTAAACCTCTCCCTAGTTGTGTAGTATAAACCTCTCCCTAGTAGTGTAGTATAAACCTCTCCCTAGTTCCTAGCAGTGTAGTATAAACCTCTCCCTAGTAGTGTAGTATAAACCTCTCCCTAGCTCCTAGTAGTGTAGTATAAACCTCTCCCTAGTAGTGTAGTATAAACCTCTCCCTAGTTCCTAGCAGTGTAGTATAAACCTCTCCCTAGTAGTGTAGTATAAACCTCTCCCTAGTAGTGTAGTATAAACCTCTCCCTAGCTCCTAGTAGTGTAGTATAAACCTCTCCCTAGTAGTGTAGTTTAAACCTCTCCCTAGCTGGAGGGAGTTAGTGACACCTTAGACAAGGCAGTTTCCCTGGAACTCTCAGCCTCCTCGCCAGAAGGTTCAGGTGCAGCCAGCCAGCCAACCAGCCAACCAGCCAGCCAACCAGCCAGCCAGCCAGCCAGCCAGCCAGCCAGCCAGCCAACCAGCCAGCCAGCCAGCCAGCCAGCCAGCCTGCCAGCCAGCCAGCCAGCCAGCCAGCCAACCAGCCAGCCAGCCAACCAGCCAGCCAGCCAGCCAGCCAACCAGCCAGCCAGCCAGCCAGCCAGCCAGCCAACCAGCCAGCCAACCAACCAGCCAGCCAGCCAGCCAGCCGAGGCAGCGCCACACTGCTGCTGCTGTACATCACCTGCCTGCCACACTGACAGCTCGTACAAACGGTGGGTCGTTCACAGTTACCTCCTTCTACGCCATATAGGCAGGAACTCACAAATACTGACAGCAATTACTCAGCTCAAACCTCCGCTGTCTATCGCCTTTCCTTTCATCATCAAATCAGATATTGGCTATTTGTGTAATGTTTTCAGGGCAGGACGTCTTTAACATGTCTTGACCGGACAGAATGAAAGGTCTGTATGAAGGATCTGGTTCAGGGTACGAAAAGAAAACGCATAATATTACTTTTAGGTACAAAAAGAAAACGCATAATATTACTTTTAGGTACAAAAAGAAAACGCATAATATTACTTTTAGGTACGAAAAGAAAACACAGAATATTACTTTTAGGTACGAAAAGAAAACGCATAATATTACTTTTAGGTACGAAAAGAAAACGCATAATATTACTTTTAGGTACGAAAAGAAAACGCATAATATTACTTTTAGGTACGAAAAGAAAACGCATAATATTACTTTTAGGTACGAAAAGAAAACGCATAATATTACTTTTAGGTACGGAAAGAAAACGCAGAATATTACTTTTAGGTACAAAGGCCGAGCGACGGATCGAGAAGGAAAGAGTCGAGTGCTTGATTTGTAAATTGAGAGGTGCCGTAAAAAAACGAAAGTGAACCTAAGAGGAAGGTGACCTTAAGGGGCTCTGAGGTACCGGAACACATGCAAAAATAAATCTCCTTTTATAATACACATTGCATGCATTATCATCACATTATCATACTGGCATAGAGCAGTAGAGGGAGGCGTTAGCAGAAGTTGCACCACATTGGTAAAAAAAAAAATTTATACATTTTTGCCTTTTTCTTTAAATGCATTTCGTTCAATTCTACATCAGTTTAATAAATGACTGGAGGTTTTAGCAGAAACCTTCTTAATACCTCACAAATCTGAGATAAATATAAACAACCTTGTCTTCAATAGCCGAGGCCTCGGCGTTCAGAGGAAGAACATACTGTGTTGTACAGTATCAGGACGGAAATTATAATCCTAAAATATCTTCCCCTTTTCACTGATTCACCCAACGAGGAGCAGCTCACTCTCCGGCGAATGGCCGACCCACTCGTGCCAAAAGCTTATCTCTCTTGTTTTACTTTGTAACACCGCACTGGTGGTGTGGGAAGCACTGTGAGAAGCACTGTGAGAAGCACTGTGGGAAGCACTGTGAGAAGCACTGTGAGAAGCACTGTGAGAAGCACTGTGGGAAGCACTGTGAGAAGCACTGTGGGAAGCACTGTGGGAAGCACTGTGGGAAGCACTGTGAGAAGAACTGTGGGAAGCACTGTGAGAAGCACTGTGGGAAGCACTGTGGGAAGCACTGGTGGTGTGGGAAGCACTGTGGGAAGCACTGAGAGAAGCACTGGTGGTGTGGGAAGCACTGTGGGAAGCACTGTGAGAAGCACTGTGGGAAGCACTGGTGGTGTGGGAAGCACTGGTGGTGTGGGAAGCACTGTGGGAAGCACTGTGAGAAGCACTGGTGGTGTGGGAAGCACTGTGGGAAGCACTGTGAGAAGCACTGTGGGAAGCACTGTGAGAAGCACTGTGAGAAGCACTGTGGGAAGCACTGGTGGTGTGGGAAGCACTGGTGGTGTGGGAAGCACTGTGGGAAGCACTGTGAGAAGCACTGGTTGTGAGAAGCACTGTGGGAAGCACTGGTGGTGTGGGAAGCACTGGTGGTGTGGGAAGCACTGGTGGTGTAAGAAGCACTGTGGGAAGCACTGGTGGTGTGGGAAGCACTGGTGGTGTAAGAAGCACTGTGGGAAGCACTGGTGGTGTGGGAAGCACTGGTGGTGTGGGAAGCACTGTGGGAAGCACTGTGAGAAGCACTGGTGGTGTGGGAAGCACTGTGAGAAGCACTGTGGAAAGCACTGTGAGAAGCACTGTGGGAAGCACTGTGAGAAGCACTGTGAGAAGCACTGTGGGAAGCACTGGTGGTGTGGGAAGCACTGGTGGTGTGGGAAGCACTGTGGGAAGCACTGTGGGAAGCACTGTGGGAAGCACTGTGGGAAGCACTGTGGGAAGCACTGAGGGAAACACTGTGGGAAGCACTGTGAGAAGCACTGTGGGAAACACTGTGGGAAGCACTGTGGGAAGCACTGTGGGGAACACTGTGGGAAGCACTGGTGGTGTGGGAAGCACTGTGGGAAGCACTGTGGGAAACACTGTGGGAAGCACTGTGGGAAACACTGGTGGTGTGGGAAGCACTGTGGGAAACACTGTGGGAAGCACTGTGGGAAGCACTGTGGGAAACACTGTGATAAGCACTGTGGGAAACACTGTGGGAAGCACTGTGAGAAGCACTGCGAGAAGCACTGTGGGAAACACTGTGGGAAGCACTGTGGGAAGCACTGTGGGAAACACTGTGGGAAGCACTGGTGGTGTGGTAAGCACTGTGGGAAGCACTGTGGGAAACACTGTGGGAAGCACTGTGGGAAGCACTGTGGGAAGCACTGTGAGAAGCACTGTGGGAAGCACTGTGGGAAGCACTGTTGGAAGCACTGTGGGAAGCACTGTGAGAAGCACTGGTGGTGTGGGAAGCACTGTGGGAAGCACTGTGAGAAGCACTGTGGGAAGCACTGTGGGAAGCACTGTGAGAAACACTGTGGGAAGCACTGAATTAGGAGACGGCCTCACCCTGCGTCTCTTGATGAGATGCCACATATTCCCATGGAGGATCTGTGACCGGGTCTTATTGAATGGGGGTCTTATTAAATGGGGGTCTTGTTGAATGGGGGTCTTATTGAATGGGGGTCTTATTGAATGGGGGTCTTGTTGAATGGGGGTCTTGTTGAATGGGGGTCATATTGAATGGGGGTCTTGTTGAATGGGGATCTTGTTGAATGGGGGTCTTATTGAATGGGGGTCTTATTGAATGGGGTCTTGTTGAATGGGGGTCTTGTTGAATGGGGGTCTTGTTGAATTGGGGGTCTTATTGAATGGGGGTCTTGTTGAATGGGGGTCTTGTTGAATGGGGTCTTATTGAATGGGGGTCTTGTTGAATGGGGGTCTTATTGAATGGGGGTCTTGTTGAATGGGGGTCTTGTTGAATGGGGGTCTTATTGAATGGGGGTCTTGTTGAATGGGGGTCTTGTTGAATGGGGGTCTTATTGAATGGGGGTCTTGTTGAATGGGGGTCTTGTTGAATGGGGATCTTATTGAATGGAGGTCTTGTTGAATGGGGGTCTTTTTGATTGGGGGTCTTATTGAATGGGGGTCTTATTGAATGGGGGTCTTGTTGAATGGGGGTCTTGTTGATTGGGGTCTTGCTGAATGGGGGTCTTGTTGAATGGGGGTCTTGTTGAATGGGGCTCTTGTTCAATGGGGTTCTTATTGAATGGGGTCTTGTTGAATGGGGTCTTGTTGATTGGGGGTCTTGTTGATTGGGGGTCTTGTTGATTGGGGGTCTTGATGAATGGGGGTCTTGTTGAAGAAGGGAAGGAGGATGTTCTCAACGTATTTCCTATCACTGTCGACTCTCACTCATACTCGTATACTGAATATATTCAGACAGTCACGTTTCATCCGTGATATTGTATTAGCATTACATTTGACTCTCTGACCTTGTTTATAGCCTCTGGGATTGAAATGATGTGATGCCGTGTCGGATCTAGTTCACAAAACATGTTGGAGACACGAGAATGTCAGCTGATGAAATTTAGTTTAGATGATTTTACAACGTGAGCCACCCGTTGTCACTTTTGAACTTTTGATTCGATTATTTTTCTTGGAAACAAACTGGATGTAAAAGATTATCCCAGAATATGCTCTTTTCACGTAAACAGAGACATCCTGCTCTGGATTATTTTTGTTTATAAAAACACTTTGTTAGAGATTTGACTGAACAACGGATTTAACTGTTCAACTGCTTTTGTACTGTTGTATGTTGTTGTTGTTGTTGTATGTTGTTGTTGTTGTTGTATGTTGTTGTTGTATGTTGTTGTTGTTGTTGTATGTTGTTGTTGTATGTTGTTGTTGTATGTTGTTGTTGTTGTTATATGTTGTTGTATGTTGTTGTTGTATGTTGTTGTTGTATGTTGTTGTTGTTGTTGTATGTTGTTGTTGTATGTTGTTGTTGTTGTTGTATGTTGTTGTTGTATGTTGTTGTTGTATGTTGTTGTTGTTGTTATATGTTGTTTTTGTTGTTTTTTGTTGTTTTTTCAACCAAAGGTTTGCTTCAAATTCCTGCCGATGTGCAGGGGGGGTACATGTTGGTCAAGGTAGTTGAGGTAACATGTACATGTAGGTAGAGTTATTAAAGGGACTATGCATAGATAATAAACACAGATTAGCAGCAGCGTGAAAAAAAGAGGGCGGGATTCAATGCAAATCGTTCGCCATTTTGATTAGCTGTTCAGGAGTCTTATGGCTTGGGGGGTAGAAGCTGTTAAGAAAGCATTTTGATTAGCTGTTCAGGAGTCTTATGGCTTGGGGGGTAGAAGCTGTTACGAAAGCATTTTGATTAGCTGTTCAGGAGTCTTATGGCTTGGGGGGTAGAAGCTGTTACGAAAGCATTTTGAACCTAGACTTGGCGCTCCGGTACCACCACTTGCCGTGCGGTAGCAGAGGAAACTGCGCCCAGGATGGCTGGAGTTTTTGGATATTTTTAGGGCCTTCCTCTGACACCGCCTGGTATCTGGATGGCAGGAAGCTTGGCCCCAGTGGTTTACTTATTAACAGTATAGAACCTTGCGGTCGGAGGCTGAGCAGTTGCCATACCAGGCAGTGATTCAACCAGTCTCGATGCTCTCAATGTTGCAGCTGTAGAACCTTATGAGGATCTTAGGACCCATGACAAATCTCAGTCTTCTGAGGGGGAATAGGCCGCCTTCACGACTGTTTTGGTGTGTTTGGACCATGACAGTTTGTGGACACCAAGGAGATTGTAGCTCTCAACCAGCTCCATTACAGCCCGTCGATGATAATGGGGACGTGCTCAGCCATCCTTTTCCTGTAGTCCACGATCAAATCTGTTGTCTTGATCACGTTGATCAAGTCGGTGATCAGGCCTACCACTGTTGTGTCGTCGGAAAACTTGATGATGGTGTTGGAGTTGTGCCTGGCCATGCAGTTGTGGGTGAACAGGGAGTATAGGAGGGGACTAAGCACCCCTGAGGGGCCACCGTGTTGAGGATCAGCGTGGCAGATGTGTTGTTGCCTACCCTTACCACCTGGGGGCAGCCCGTCAGGAAGTTCAGGATCAGGTTGCAGGGGGAGGTGTTTAGTCTCAGGGTCCTAACTTAGTGATGAGCTTTGTGGGCACTATGGTGTTGAAAGCTGAGCTGTAGTCAATGAACAGCATTCTCATGTTGGTGTTTATTTTGTCCAGGTGGGAAAGGGCTGTGTGGAGTACAATAGAGATTGCATTATCTGTGCATGCTCAGAGTACACGTCCTGGTAATCCATCTGGTCTGTTTAATGGTGTTGCTTACATCAGCTACGGAGAGTGTGATTGCACAGTCGTCCGGAACAGCTGGTGCTCTCATGCATGCTTCAGTGTTGCTTGCCTCGAAGCATGCATAGAAGTCATTAAGCTTGTCTGGTAGGCTCGTGTCACTTGGCAGCTCACGGCTGCGCATCCCTTTGTAGTTCGTAATAGTTTGCAAGCCTTTCCACGTCAGAGAAGCTTCGGAGCTGGTGTAGTAGGATGCAATCTTAGTCCTGTATTGAGGCTTTGCCTGTTTAATGGTTTGTGGGAGGGCATAGCGGGATTTCTTAAAAGCATACGGGTTAGAGTCCCACTCCTTGAAACCAGCAGCTCTACCCTTTAGTGCGGATGTTGCCTGTAATCCATGGCTTCTGTTTGGGGTATGTACGTACGGTCACTGTGGGTACGATGTCATCGATGCACTTATTTACATCAGTCTGACTGCAAAAACAGTCCTGTAGTTTTGCATCTGTATCATCCGACCACTTCTGTATTCATCAAGTCACTGGTATTTCCTGCTTTAGTTTTAGCTTGTAAGCAGGAATCAGGAGGATAGAATTATGATCAGATTCGCCAATTGGAAGGCGAGGGAGAGCTTTGTACGTGTCTCTATGTGGGGAGTAAATGTGGTCTAAAGTAATTTTTCCTCTGGTTGCACATTTAACATGCTGGTAAAATGGATTTAAGTTTGCCTGCATTACAGTCCCTGGCCACTAGGAGCGCCGCCTCTGGATGAGCATTTTCCTGTTTGTTTATGGCCTTATACAGCTCATTGAGTGTGGTCTTAGTGCCAGCATCAGTCTATGGTGGTAAATATACTGCTCTGAAAAAATCTAGATGAAAACTCTCTTGGTAAATAAAGTGGTCTACAGTTTATCATGAGATACTCTACCTCGGGCGAGCAAAACATCGAGACTTCGTTAGTATTAGATTTCGTGCACCAGACCACCAACACTGTCTTACCAGAGGCAGCTGTTCTGTCTTTTTTTATTTGATTAAAAAACATTTTTTTATTGAATATTCAAGACATACAATATACTTGCAGCTGTTCTGATGGACAGAAAACCCAGCCAGCTGTATGCTATCCATGTCGTCGTTCAGCCAAGACTCGGTGAAACATAAGATATTAGAGTTTCTAATGTTGGTAGGAAAGTCTTAAACGGAGATCATCCAGTTTATTCTCCAGTGACGTTGGCCAATAGAACAGATAGATGGTAGAGGCGGGTTAACCAATCACCAACAAATTCCCACAAGGCACCTGGACCTGCGTACCCTGTATCGGCATCTCTTCTTTTCTTTTCTTCTTTATGCGAATGACAGGGATTTGGGCCTGGTCCGGCATCAGCAGTAAATCCTTCGCGTCCGGCTTCGCGTCCAGTTCAAGGTGAGTGATCACTTGTCTGATGTCCAGAAGTTATTTTCGGTCGTAGGAAACGGTGTACAAAGTTACAAACAACGGGGGGGGGGGGAAACACACACAAAATACCCGTAAAATGGCAGCCATCTCCCTCCGGCGCCATTTCAGATCGTTCTGAAATGGAATAACATTCTGACATCCTGAGTTGAATAGTGCCACTTGTACAGTCAGGATTGTAATAGAACTACAGAGGAGTATCAGACAATTCTATATTTATATTATTATTATTATTATTATATATATATACTACTATTATTCTAACATCACAGTAAAACAATGTCAATAGAATCACTGTTGATTGTCCTTCACATTATTACCTGTGGTCGCCACGGAAACCAGACATGATTGATATCACACCACGTAGAGCTGCAGACCCAACCAATCCCCTTCCTAGAACAAACCGCCATGCTTTTAGGTATCAGATCTGCCTGTTTCACACTGTCCCCCCCCCCCCGCCCCCCCCACATCTCAACGGAATTAGCATGTTCACTGAATGAATCAACAATTCATTGTACACACAGTGAATTGTATATTGAATGTAGGTGTTAATGTATTACTCCTCGGAATACACAGGACTTGGCCTAATGAATAGCACACTGATGACATTGGTGGAAACAAGCGGATTGCTTGGATCAGCAATTATGCCTGTTGCTTGTTGACATGTGACTAAACTAAATTAATGGCTTCAGAGAGAGAAAGAGGGGGGGGGGGTCCCAAATGGCACCCTATTCCCTATGTAGTGTTCACTGATTTATGGACCCTGGTCAAAAGTCGTGTACTATATAGGGAATAGGGTGCCGTTTGGGACAAATAAAGAGAGAGAGTGTGTCCCTCACACTGACTGCTTTGTTCACAACTGTGACATTGACATTGCTCCATATCCATGAGAGAGAGAAAGAGAGTAAGAGAGAAAGAGAAAGAGAGAGAGAGACAGAGAAAGAGAGAGAGACGGAGAGAGGGAGACAGAGAGAAAGAGAGAGAGAGAAAGAGAGAAAGAGAGAGAGAGAGAGAGAGCGAGAGAGAGAAAGAAAGAGAGAAAGAGAGAGATAGAGAGAGGTGTCTCTCACAGTGACTGCCTCGTCCACAGTTGTGACATTGCTCCATATCCGTCCATAAATCAACCGTCCCTGTCATGTCCTTGTGCTTAATGCCATTGGAGATGCGTGTTGTGTGGATTAGAATCCAGAATTCCTATATTAATCATTCCTTTTTCCATGTATACAAGACACGATGATGCTTTAGCTAACATGTCTTTGGTCCAAAAGAACAATAAGAAATCCTATAAAGAGAAGAGAGGAAAAAACATTTGATATAATCTTTAAATCCTTTTCCAATCAAGAACAAAGAGTAAAACAATCAGATTAGGCGCTTTAAGCAGACGTGACCCTTCAGAATCTGCCCCTAGAAGTCCTGTGACCTCTTGGTTTAAATACAGGATTTGTCCCATACAGAAACCTAGACAGTGGTACCATAGGGCAGATATCAGAGCTACGTCTTCTCACCACCACCTCTCCTCTACCTCTCTATGTCTGTCCCGTCCACATCTGTTTAGATGCGGCAACAGATCTGTGGTTGATGCATCTTGTTGATGCATCTTGTTGATGCATCTTGTTGATGTGGCCCTACAGTCATTATCCCCATAGAGGACACTGTGAACGTTGCTCCATTCCTCCCAGCCACTAGAGGTCGCCTTCCCCAGATGAAAAGTTTATGAATTGTATAACGCGTTAACCGCCGTGCGATCACATGGAATAAAACACCGATTGACCTTTCAGATGCCTTTAAAACCAAAACCCGGATGAAATGAATACAAGGACTTCTGAAGAAAACAAACGGTGAAACTAGAATGTTCCTCCTGGGTCGTTCCACGTCCAGCCGTGACGAAAACAAACGGTGAAACTGGAACGTTCCTCCTGGGTCGTTCCACGTCCAGCCGTGAAGAAAACAAACGGTGAAACTAGAACGTTCCTCCTGGGTCGTTCCACGTCCAGCCGTGAAGAAAACAAACGGTGAAACTAGAACGTTCCTCCTGGGTCGTTCCACGTCCAGCCGTGACGAAAACAAACGGTGAAACTGGAACGTTCCTCCTGGGTCGTTCCACGTCCAGCCGTGAAGAAAACAAACGGTGAAACTAGAACGTTCCTCCTGGGTCGTTCCACGTCCAGCCGTGAAGAAAACAAACGGTGAAACTAGAACGTTCCTCCTGGGTCGTTCCACGTCCAGCCGTGAAGAAAACAAACGGTGAAACTAGAACGTTCCTCCTGGGTCGTTCCACGTCCAGCCGTGACGTCTTTCATCTCGGATGGTTCTGAAATCCTTTCTGTAGTTAGAAACAGATCAGATTAGCATTCCTTCCAATGTTATTTTGTTGGAAATAGAATTTGATCTCTGGGAAATTAAGATAATTGACTGCACCCAAATTGGCCATTTTATAGGATTCATGTAATATTCGATAAATATAGCACCGAACATCCGATTTGGACCAAACCTTTTCCTACCAAATGAGTAAAACATTAGGAATCCAAAGAAACGGTCCGCACCCCACCCCACACCCCCCACAATCCCACCCCACCCCCACCAATCCCACCCCACACCCCACACCCCACACCAATCCCACCCCACACCCCACACCAATCCCACCCCACACCCCCGCACCCCACCCCACACCCCACACCAATCCCACCCCACACCCCACCAATCCCACCCCACCCCACACCAATCCCACCCCACACCCCACCCCACACCCCACACCAATCCCACCCACACCCCACACCAATCCCACCCCACACCCCACACCAATCCCACCCCACACCCCACACCAATCCCACCCCTGAGTATACAGTATCAGTTCTCTGTGTTTGACAACTAGTATGGAGCTGTGGCTTGGAGTATTGTTTCTTTCTATGTTAATGTATTCTCAGTGAATTTGGTGATGTTTTTCCCCACTGTTCAGAGAAATTAGTCTTTGAAGTTGTTAGATTTATGTTCCATCCTACATCCTGATCTGACCATGTTCTGACCACTAGATGGTGCTGTTCCTGCTATTAGGTGATTTTTGAAAATGTGTTTATTGTAAACCACACAGAGTAACATAGTGGACTGGACCATCTTTCACTGAGCATTTGGATTGCAGCCTAAACTGTGCACCGTTGCAATTTCTATACCCAAAAGCCTTTGCGACACGAAAGACTGGGTTTAGTGAAACAGTAATGCAATGTATGTAAATACGAATGCATGAAACTATGATTCATGATGCTGAAGCCATACTGATTAATTGCAATGCAGATATATTTTTCATTTCTCAAGTAATATTTAAGTGCTGTTACACCATTGGCCAAGAGACAGACTCAGTCTGCAGCTTCAGTGTAAAAGTTTACTTTGCACTCAGAAACCAAATGACTGGCATATTGACAGACATATTAACTGACATAATGACTGACATAATGACTGGCATATTGACTGACATAATGACTGACATAATGACTGACATAATGACTGGCATATTGACTGACATATTGACTGACATAATGACAGACATATTGACTGGCATATTGACTGACATAATGACTGGCATATTGACTGACATAATGAATGACATAATGAATGACATAATGACTGGCATATTGACTGACATAATGAATGACATAATGACAGACATATTAACTGACATAATGACTGGCATATTGACTGACATAATGAATGACATAATGACTGGCATATTGACTGACATATTAACTGACATAATGACTGACATAATGACTGACATAATGACTGACATAATGACAGACATATTAACTGACATAATGACTGGCATATTGACTGACATAATGAATGACATAATGACTGGCATATTGACTGACATAATGACTGGCATATTGACTGACATAATGAATGACATAATGACTGGCATATTGACTGACATAATGACTGGCATATTGACTGACATAATGACTGGCATAATGACTGGCATATTGACTGACATAATGACAGACATATTGACTGGCATATTGACTGGCATATTGACTGACATAATGAATGACATAATGACTGGCATAATGACTGACATAATGACTGACATAATGACTGACATATTAACTGACATAATGACTGGCATATTGACTGACATAATGACTGACATATTAACTGGCATATTGACTGGCATAATGACTGACATAATGACTGACATAATGACTGACATAATGACTGACATAATGACTGACATATTGACTGACATAATGACTGACATATTGACTGGCATAATGACTGACATAATGACTGACATAATGACTGACATAATGACTGACATAATGACTGGCATATTGACTGACATAATGACTGACATAATGACTGACATAATGACTGGCATATTGACTGACATAATGACTGACATAATGACTGACATAATGACTGGCATAATGACAGACATATTGACTGGCATATTGACTGACATAATGACTGGCATATTGACTGACATAATGAATGACATAATGACTGGCATATTGACTGACATAATGAATGACATAATGACAGACATATTAACTGACATAATGACTGGCATATTGACTGACATAATGAATGACATAATGACTGGCATATTGACTGACATATTAACTGACATAATGACTGACATAATGACTGACATAATGACTGACATAATGACAGACATATTAACTGACATAATGACTGGCATATTGACTGACATAATGAATGACATAATGACTGGCATATTGACTGACATAATGACTGGCATATTGACTGACATAATGAATGACATAATGACTGGCATATTGACTGACATAATGACTGACATAATGACTGACATAATGACTGACATAATGACTGACATAATGACTGGCATATTGACTGACATAATGACTGACATGATGACTGACATAATGACTGGCATATTGACTGACATATTGACTGACATATTGACTGACATAATGACTGACATATTGACTGACATAATGACTGGCATATTGACTGACATAATGAATGACATAATGACTGGCATATTAACTGACATAATGACTGGCATATTGACTGACATAATGACTGGCATGACTGATATTTTGACTGACATAATGACTGGCATGACTGATATTTTGACTGACATAATGACTGACATAATGACTGACATAATGACTGGCATATTGACTGACATAATGACTGACATATTGACTGACATAATGACTGACATATTAACTGACATAATGACTGATATTTTGACTGACACAATGACTGATATTTTGACTGACATAATGACTGATATGATGACTGACATAATGACTGACATAATGACTGACATAATGACTGGCATATTGACTGACATAATGACTGACATAATGACTGACATAATGACTGACATAATGACTGACATAATGACTGACATAATGACTGGCATATTGACTGACATAATGACTGACATGATGACTGACATAATGACTGACATAATGACTGACATAATGACTGGCATATTGACTGACATAATGACTGACATATTGACTGACATAATGACTGACATAATGACTGACATAATGACTGACATAATGACTGACATAATGACTGGCATATTGACTGACATAATGACTGACATAATGACTGACATAATGACTGACATAATGACTGGCATATTGACTGGCATATTGACTGATATTTTGACTGACATAATGACTGACATGATGACTGACATAATGACTGACATAATGACTGACATAATGACTGGCATATTGACTGACATAATGACTGACATATTGACTGACATAATGACTGACATAATGACTGACATATTAACTGACATAATGACTGACATGTTTACTAATATATTGACATATTTCTATAACAGCAGATTATGTGCTGAGAGAAACAATACAATTCCAATATATTTAATTCGATATCACTCACTAAAGAGGATTACACTGTCTGAAGAGGATTACACTGACTGAAGAGGATTACACTGACTGAAGAGGATTACACTGACTGAAGAGGAGTACACTGACTGAAGAGGATTACACTGACTGAAGAGGATTACACTGTCTGAAGAGGATTACACTGACTGAAGAGGATTACACTGACTGAAGAGGATTACACTGACTGAAGAGGATTACACTGACTGAAGGGGATTACACTGACTGAAGAGGATTACACTGACTGAAGAGGATTACACTGACTGAAGAGGATTACACTGTCTGAAGAGGATTACACTGACTGAAGAGGATTACACTGACTGAAGAGGATTACACTGACTGAAGAGGATTACACTGACTGAAGAGGATTACACTGACTGAAGGGGATTACACTGACTGAAGAGGATTACACTGACTGAAGAGGATTACACTGACTGAAGAGGATTACACTGACTGAAGAGGATTACACTGACTGAAGGGGATTACACTGACTGAAGAGGATTACACTGACTGAAGAGGATTACACTGACTGAAGAGGATTACACTGACTGAAGGGGATTACACTGATTGAAGAGATTACACTGTCTGAAGAGGATTACACTGACTGAAGAGGAGTACACTGTCTGAAGAGGATTACACTGACTGAAGGGGATTACACTGACTGAAGAGGATTACACTGACTGAAGAGGATTACACTGACTGAAGAGGATTACACTGACTGAAGAGGATTACACTGACTGAAGAGGATTACACTGACTGAAGAGGATTACACTGACTGAAGAGGATTACACTGACTGAAGAGGATTACACTGACTGAAGAGGATTACACTGACTGAAGAGGATTACACTGACTGAAGAGGATTACACTGACTGAAGAGGATTACACTGATTGAAGAGATTATACTGACTAAAGAGGATTACACTGACTGAAGGGGATTACACTGATTGAAGAGGATTACACTGACTGAAGACATTACTCTGACTTGACCAAAGACAAAGCAGGCTCACTATAAGACAGGGATGGGCAACTTTGATGGTGATGGGAGGGGCACAAAAACCTGAACTCATCATGAGTGGCCGCAGTGGCTCGCGGCTCTGCATCCATATACCCACATCTATGCCCACATCTATACCCACATCTATACCCACATCCATACCCACATCCATACCCACATCTATACCCACATCCATACCCACATCCATACCCACATCTACACCCACATCTATACCCACATCTATACCCACATCCATACCCACATCTATACCCACATCTATACCCACATCCATACCCACATCCATACCCACATCTATACCCACATCTATACCCACATCTATACCCACATCTATACCCACATCTATACCCACATCTATACCAACATCTATACCCACATATATACCCACATCTACACCCACATCTATACCCACATCTAAACCCACATCCATACACCCACATCCATACCCACATCCATACCCACATCTATACCTACATCTATACCCACATATATACCCATATCTACACCCACATCTATACCCACATCTATACCCATATCTATACCCACATCTACACCTACATCTATACCCACATCCATACACCCACATCAATACCCACATATATCCCCACATCTACACCTATACCCACATCCATACCCACATCTATACCCACATCCATACCCACATCTACACCCACATCTATACCCACATCTACACCCACATCCATACCCACATCTATACCCACATCCATACCCACATCTATACCCACATCTATACCTACATCCATACCCACATCCATACCCACATCTACACCCACATCTATACCCACATCTACACCCACATCTATACCCACATATATACCCACATCCATACCCACATCTACACCCACATCTTTACCCACATCTATACCCACATCCATACCCACATCTATACCCACATCTATACCCACATCCATACCCACATCTATACCCACATCTATACCCACATCCATACCCACCTGTTTACCCACATCTATACCCACATCCATACCCACATCTATACCCACATCTACACCCACATCCATACCCACATCCATACCCACATCTATACCCACATCCATACCCACATCTATACCCACATCTACACCCACATCCATACCCACATCTACACCCACATCTATACCCACATCTATACCCACATCCATACCCACATCTATACCCACATCTATACCCACATCTATACCCACATCCATACCCACATCTATACCCACATCCATACCCACATCCATACCCACATCCATACCCACATCTATACCCACATCCATACCCAACACCAATACCCACATCCATACCCACATCTATACCCACATCCATACCTACCTGTTTACCCACATCTATACCCACATCTATACTCACATCTATACCCACATCCATACCCACATATATCCCCACATGCAGTCAGAGCCGGCCCTAGCCTTTTGGGGCCCCTAAATTACATTAAGTTGGGGGGCCCTAAGTTATATTTTGTTTGGGGGCTCTAAGTTACATTTTGTTGGGGGGCCCTAAGTTACATTTTGTTGGGGGGCCCTAAGTTACATTTTGTTTGGGGGCCCTAAGTTACATTTTGTTTGGTTTCCCATGGGGCAGAGAGAAAATGTTCCTGTTTTAAAGCAAGTTTCATGCAATTCTCCACATTTTGTCATGGGACTGTGACGTAGAAGCCCGTCACTGGCCGCGGACTGCATTTGGTCCTTTAACACATTCGTCACTCCTCCCTGCTCCGTTATCAGATAAGGTAACGATGTGGGTCGACACACAAATTAACTTCTCTGTCTTTGTTCATACATTCCACACTTATGTCAGTGTTCATATTTAATATAAGCAATATTTATTTGACTTATCTATGTTATGGATGAGCGCGTTTGTTTGTTCTGTGCCTCTCTCTCTCTATCTCTGTAGCTTCCGGGTATGCTGGATAAGGACCCGAGCTTAGGGAATTGGGCTGACTTTGAAGTACCTGTCCCGAATGGTTCATTCATGTTAATGGGCATATTGAAAGACAATGTCAGTAGTGATGTAATGTTGTAAATGTTATATTGGGATATTGTTTCAGAAAAAAATGTGTTGGTATGTTTTAGTTAATGGAAAATGTAGGTTTGACTAGGTAATTGCTTAAATAATTAGTGTTAATTGTTCTGAGGGGAGGTGCTTCCCCTACAAAAGGAGCCTCTCTTTTGTTTTTAGCTGGCCCATAAGGTATATGTTTGATGGCAGTACTGTGAATGGGGCAGCATTGTGTTTAGCTGGCCCATAAGGTATATGTTAGATGGCAGTACTGTGGATGGGGCAGCATTGTGTTTAGCTGTCCCACAAGGTATATGTTTGATGGCAGTACTGTGAATGGGGCAGCATTGTGTTTAGCTGTCCCATAAGGTATATGTTAGATGGCAGTACTGTGAATGGGGCAGCATTGTGTTTAGCTGTCCCATAAGGTATATGTTTAATGGCAGTACTGTGGATGGGGCAGCATTGTTTTTAGCTGGCCCATAAGGTATATGTTAGATGGCAGTACTGTGAATGGGGCAGCATTGTGTTTAGCTGTCCCATAAGGTATATGTTTGATGGCAGTACTGTGGATGGGGCAGCATTGTTTTTAGCTGGCCCATAAGGTATATGTTAGATGGCAGTACTGTGAATGGGGCAGCATTGTGTTTAGCTGGCCCATAAGGTATATGTTAGATGGCAGTACTGTGGATGGGGCAGCATTGTGTTTAGCTGTCCCACAAGGTATATGTTTGATGGCAGTACTGTGAATGGGGCAGCATTGTGTTTAGCTGTCCCATAAGGTATATGTTTGATGGCAGTACTGTGGATGGGGCAGCATTGTTTTTAGCTGGCCCATAAGGTATATGTTAGATGGCAGTACTGTGAATGGGGCAGCATTGTGTTTAGCTGTCCCATAAGGTATATGTTTAATGGCAGTACTGTGGATGGGGCAGCATTGTTTTTAGCTGGCCCATAAGGTATATGTTAGATGGCAGTACTGTGAATGGGGCAGCATTGTGTTTAGCTGTCCCATAAGGTATATGTTAGATGGCAGTACTGTGAATGGGGCAGCATTGTGTTTAACTGGCCCATAAGGTATATGTTTGATGGCAGTACTGTGAATGGGGCAGCATTGTGTTTAGCTGGCCCATAAGGTGTATGTTTAATGGCAGTACTGTGGATGGGGCAGCATTGTGTTTAGCTGTCCCATAAGGTATATGTTTGATGGCAGTACTGTGGATGGGGCAGCATTGTGTTTAGCTGTCCCATAAGGTATATGTTAGATGGCAGTACTGTGGATGGGGCAGCATTGTGTTCAGCTGGCCCATAAGGTATATGTTTGATGGCAGTACTGTTGTTTTTGTTCAGGAATCACTATGTAAATAAACACCCTGAGGCACAGAAGACCTTTTGCAGCTCCGCCATCTTTTTATTTTGATAGAGGTTAGGTTTTCCAGTTTAGCCTTCTGGCCTACTCTACGTGATAGAGGTCATGTTTTTCAGCCTTCTGGCCTACTCTACTTGCCAGAGACATTGAGCGAATTTTGTTTTTTATATGGTATTTGAGTGAGAGTGACTAACAAAATCATTCGAACATGATAACTACAAGCTTAGATAGCTGGCCGCTAAACTAATTTATCAATCTCATTTTTATTTATTTTGGATGACATGGGCTAACTGAGTGACTGTCGGTGGCTGAAATAACTAGAGGAAAAACTGCTGTCACATTTTTGAAAATGGCACCTTGTGTATTCTACTATTCTAACTCATCAGTAAGTTGAGACCCTGACCGGGCTCCTTCCCGCGGTGCCGCCTGTTGCCCATCCTGGCTATAAGAGGACTGTGGAGAGGCTACGACTGCTTCCTCGTGTAGAGCACAGCCTAGCCAAAAGTGTATCAGCTGACAAACTACAATGTTGACCAAACAATGTATTAAGTATCAGTGACTTTGTTATTTGGCAGTAGGCTATGCTATAGTAACTCACTCTAAGAGCATACTGCTGTGGACAGGCTATGGCTGGTTCCCCACCAAATTGGAACTAGGTCTAAACCCTGTATTCGGAGTCAGACGAGAGGCTAACTGATGTGTTACTGAGAAAATACTGTGGATAGGTCACAGCTGTTTCCTTGCGTAGCCGAGAAGAGAAGATCTGGCCAAAGCCATGTTGAGGAGGAAAGTTGGGTCTAAACCCTGTATTCAGTATCAGAGGGAGGAACCAGGTTGAGGAGGAAGTTGGGTCTAAACCCTGTATTCAGTATCAGAGAGAGGAACCATGTTGAGTAGAACCCTGTAGTCAGTATCAGAGAGAAGAACCATGTTGAGTAGAACCCTGTAGTCAGTATCAGAGAGAGGAACCATGTTGAGTAGAACCCTGTAGTCAGTATCAGAGAGAAGAACCATGTTGAGTAGAACCCTGTAGTCAGTATCAGAGAGAAGAACCATGTTGAGTAGGACTCTGTAGTCAGTATCAGAGAGAATAACCATGTTGAGTAGAACCCTGTAGTCAGTATCAGAGAGAGGAACCATGTTGAGGAGGAAGTTGGGTCTAAACCCTGTATTCAGTATCAGAGAGAAGAACCTTGTTGAGTAGAACCCTGTAGTCAGTATCAGAGAGAGGAACCATGTTGAGTAGAACCCTGTAGTCAGTATCAGAGAGAGGAACCATGTTGAGTAGAACCCTGTAGTCAGTATCAGAGAGAAGAACCATGTTGAGTAGAACCCTGTAGTCAGTATCAGAGAGAAGAACCATGTTGAGTAGAACCCTGTAGTCAGTATCAGAGAGAAGAACCATGTTGAGTAGGACCCTGTAGTCAGTATCAGAGAGAGGAACCATGTTGAGTAGAACCCTGTAGTCAGTATCAGAGAGAGGAACCATGTTGAGTAGAACCCTGTAGTCAGTATCAGAGAGAAGAACCATGTTGAGTAGAACCCTGTAGTCAGTATCAGAGAGAAGAACCATGTTGAGTATTTATTTATTTTTTATTTTTGTATTTTACCTTTATTTAACCAGGCAAGTCAGTTAAGAACACAATCTTATTTTCAATGACGGCCTGGGAACAGTGGGTTAACTGCCTGTTCAGGGGCAGAACGACAGATTTGTACCTTGTCAGCTTGAACTCGCAACCTTCCGGTTACTAGTCCAACGCTCTAACCACTAGGCTACGCTAGTGGTAGCCCTGTAGTCAGTATCAGAGAGAGGAACCATGTTGAGGAGGAAGTTGGGTCTAGACCCTGTAGTCAGTATCAGAGAGAGGAACCATGTTGAGTAGAACCCTGTAGTCAGTATCAGAGAGAAGAACCATGTTGAGAAGGACTCTGTAGTCAGTATCAGAGAGAGGAACCATGTTGAGTAGGACCCTGTATTCAGTATCAGAGAGAGGAACCATGTTGAGGAGGAAGTTGGGTCTAGACCCTGTAGTCAGTATCAGAGAGAAGAACCATGTTGAGAAGGACTCTGTAGTCAGTATCAGAGAGAGGAACCATGTTGAGTAGGACCCTGTAGTCAGTATCAGAGAGGGGAACCATGTTGAGGAGGAAGTTGGGTCTAGACCCTGTAGTCAGTATCAGAGAGGGGAACCATGTTGAGGAGGAAGTTGGGTCTAGACCCTGTAGTCAGTATCAGAGAGAGGAACCATGTTGAGGAGGAAGTTGGGTCTATACCCTGTATTCAGTATCAGAGAGAGGAACCATGTTGAGGAGGAAGTTGGGTCTAGACCCTGTAGTCAGTATCAGAGAGGGGAACCATGTTGAGTAGGACCCTGTAGTCAGTATCAGAGAGGGAACCATGTTGAGGAGGAAGTTGGGTCTAGACCCTGTATTCAGTATCAGAGAGAGGAACCATGTTGAGGAGGAAGTTGGGTCTAGACCCTGTAGTCAGTATCAGAGAGAGGAACCATGTTGAGGAGGAAGTTGGGTCTAGACCCTGTAGTCAGTATCAGAGAGGGGAACCATGTTGAGGAGGAAGTTGGGTCTAGACCCTGTAGTCAGTATCAGAGAGGGGAACCATGTTGAGGAGGAAGTTGGGTCTAGACCCTGTATTCAGTATCAGAGACTTAATCCCATTACATCCCCATGTTTCTGGAAATCCCAGTGGCAGACACACAGTGACAGGATTACATTTATTATTGCAGTGGACACGGTCATGCTTGTACTTGAGCCAGGCAGCAGGGCTACAAGTGCTGCTATTCTGGGCTGTGGGGCATTTCATCGTCCTGGTTGAATGGGAACACCGTTTTTTAATTTTATTTTACCTTTATTTAACCAGGCAAGTCAGTTAAGAACAAATTCTTATTTTCAATGACGGCCTGGGAACAGTGGGTTAACTGCCTGTTCAGGGGCAGAACGACAGATTTGTACCTTGTCAGCTCGGGGGTTTGAACTCGCAACCTTCCGGTTACTAGTCCAACGCTCTAACCACTAGGCTACGCTGTTGTAGTCTGGTGTATTTTAATGATGTCTTCAGTGTATGTCCAGCATAGCGTATGAACAAACATCACTGCTGTCGTCAACCCAAACTAGATAGAAGAAAAGGTTTTCATTCAGAAGAGGAGAATAATTGTTCTGTTTTTACCTCTATGAATTCAGCGCGTAAAATAGTTATTCAATCAGGATATTGGCCTCCATCTTGCTGAACACAGGTTTTTTAAATCAATATCTCCAATACATCGACTTCATATTCTACTGGTACCGTTTGTCTGTGTTTCTTTCTCTTCTGTTTCATCACGGCACAAAGATTTGTTTTCCTTGGAAGTGAAATATAATCGTCTCTAATGAATCGATCACTGTCTCATTTCCTTTGCAGTACCTTAACAACAGAACCATGTCTACTGGTCACATGGTACAGTAACAACAAACAGAACCATGTCTACTGGTCACATGGTACCTTAACAACAGAACCATGTCTACTGGTCACATGGTACAGTAACAACAGAACCATGTCTACTGGTCTCATGGTACAGTAACAGACAGAACCATGTCTACTGGTCTCATGGTACAGTAACAGACAGAACCATGTCTACTGGTCACATGGTACAGTAACAACAGAACCATGTCTACTGGTCACATGGTACAGTAACAACAGAACCATGTCTACTGGTCACATGGTACAGTAACAGACAGAACCATGTCTACTGGTCACATGGTACAGTAACAACAGACAGAACCATGTCTACTGGTCACATGGTACAGTAACAACAGAACCATGTCTACTGGTCACATGGTACAGTAACAACAGAACCATGTCTACTGGTCACATGGTACAGTAACAACAGAACCATGTCTACTGGTCACATGGTACAGTAACAACAGACAGAACCATGTCTACTGGTCACATGGTACAGTAACAACAGAACCATGTCTACTGGTCACATGGTACAGTAACAACAGACAGAACCATGTCTACTGGTCACATGGTACAGTAACAACAGACAGAACCATGTCTACTGGTCACATGGTACAGTAACAACAGAACCATGTCTACTGGTCACATGGTACAGTAACAACAGAACCATGTCTACTGGTCACATGGTACAGTAACAACAGACAGAACCATGTCTACTGGTCACATGGTACAGTAACAACAGGCAGAACCATGTCTACTGGTCACATGGTACAGTAACAACAGACAGAACCATGTCTACTGGTCACATGGTACAGTAACAACAGACAGAACCATGTCTACTGGTCACATGGTACAGTAACAACAGAACCATGTCTACTGGTCACATGGTACAGTAACAACAGACAGAACCATGTCTACTGGTCACATGGTACAGTAACAACATAACCATGTCTATTGGTCACATGGTACAGTAACAACAGACAGAACCATGTCTATTGGTCACATGGTACAGTAATAACAGAACCATGTCTACTGGTCACATGGTACAGTAACAGACAGAACCATGTCTACTGGTCACATGGTACAGTAACAACAGAACCATGTCTACTGGTCACATGGTACAGTAACAACAGGCAGAACCATGTCTACTGGTCACATGGTACAGTAACAACAGAACCATGTCTACTGGTCACATGGTACAGTAACAACAGACAGAACCATGTCTACTGGTCACATGGTACAGTAACAACAGACAGAACCATGTCTACTGGTCACATGGTACAGTAACAACAGACAGAACCATGTCTACTGGTCACATGGTACAGTAACAACAGACAGAACCATGTCTACTGGTCACATGGTACAGTAACAACAGAACCATGTCTACTGGTCACATGGTACAGTAACAACAGACAGAACCATGTCTACTGGTCACATGGTACAGTAACAACAGAACCATGTCTACTGGTCACATGGTACAGTAACAACAGACAGAACCATGTCTACTGGTCACATGGTACAGTAACAACATAACCATGTCTATTGGTCACATGGTACAGTAACAACAGACAGAACCATGTCTACTGGTCACATGGTACAGTAACAACAGAACCATGTCTACTGGTCACATGGTACAGTAACAGACAGAACCATGTCTACTGGTCACATGGTACAGTAACAACAGAACCATGTCTACTGGTCACATGGTACAGTAACAGACAGAACCATGTCTACTGGTCACATGGTACAGTAACAACAGAACCATGTCTACTGGTCACATGGTACAGTAACAGACAGAACCATGTCTACTGGTCACATGGTACAGTAACAACAGAACCATGTCTACTGGTCACATGGTACAGTAACAGACAGAACCATGTCTACTGGTCACATGGTACAGTAACTCCTAAAGAAGATGCATTTTCCAGTTAGCTACCAACAGCACTCCTAAAGAAGATGCATTATCCAGTTAGCTACCAACTCCAAAGAGGAGTTTTAGCAAGAATAAAACCCAGGTGAAAAACTGAGATTTGGCAAGTAACATATAAAGACCGTCTTATCTGACGCCAAACCAACAACAGGAGTTACTAATAACATTTTTTTTTTTTTTTTTTACCTTTATTTAACCAGGCAAGTCAGTTAAGAACACATTCTTATTTTCAATGACGGCCTAGGAACAGTGGGTTAACTGCCTGTTCAGGGGCAGAACAACAGATTTGTACCTTGTCAGCTCGGGGTTTGAACTCGCAACCTTCCGGTTACTAGTCCAACGCTCTAACCACTAGGCTACGCTGCCGCCCCCACATACATTTCTACCCACCCCCCACACAACCACCCCCACCCACACATCCACCCCCCCCCACCCACCCCCACCCACCCACCCAATTCACCCATCCACCTATCCATTCACCCATCCATCCATTCACCCATCCATCCATCCATTCACCCATCCATTCACCCGTCCATCCATCCATTCACCCATCCATTCACACATCCATCCATCCATTCACCCATCCATTCACCTATCCATTCACACATCCATCCATCCATTCACCCATCCATTCACCCACCATGGATTCGGGTTCAATAGCTTGAATACATGTTTATTTTGATTACCTCAACTACCAACTCTGCTGCTACTCTGTTTATTATCTCTACTGATTGACTAGTAACTTTACCCCTACCTACATTATATTACCTACCCTACTACCAACTCTGCTGCTACTCTGTTTATTATCTATTAAAATATATACCAGGCCCGCCACGTCTGGTGACTCATCCAGCTGTGACGCATAGAATTCACTGGCTTGTATGCAAAGCAGTAATTGTTTCAACACGTCTCCTGCCATGTCACTGATGCGTCGTGAAACAGTGTTGTTTGATGAAGACATTGTCTGTATAGTTTATTTTGACCTTTTCCCCAGCATTGTCCCTGCCATATCCGTGGCAGCAGGAAGAATTAAGTCCTCCACAATATGTCCTAGCCACGATGTAGCTCACCATATAGGACACTTCTTGCCACTTAATCTGTTGCTTTTATACAGTCTTACTACTCAAAAGTCAAATTAATTATCGCTCACAAAAATCCAGTGGCTTGTTTTTCAAATTGTCATGTTTCGTTTCTAAATGTCTGCACAAGAGGGAAGGTTTCCTGTGAGAGAGTAACGGTTAATGTGATTGGATGAGTAACGGTTAATGTGATTGGATGAGTAACGGTTAATGTGATTGGATGAGAACGGTAAATGTGATTGGATGAGTAACGGTTAATGTGATTGGATGAGAACGGTAAATGTGATTGGATGAGTAACGGTTAATGTGATTGGATGAGAACGGTAAATGTGATTGGATGAGTAACGGTTAATGTGATTGGATGAGAACGGTAAATGTGATTGGATGAGTAACTGTTAATGTGATTGGATGAGTAACGGTTAATGTGATTGGATGAGAACGGTAAATGTGATTGGATGAGTAACGGTTAATGTGATTGGATGAGAACGGTAAATGTGATTGGATGAGTAACTGTTAATGTGATTGGATGAGTAATGGTTAATGTGATTGGATGAGTAACGGTTAATGTGATTGGATGAGTAACGGTTAATGTGATTGGATGAGTAACGGTTAATGTGATTGGATGAGTAACGGTTAATGTGATTGGATGAGTAACGGTTAATGCGATTGGATGAGTAACGGTTAATGCGATTGGATGAGTAACGGTTAATGCGATTGGATGAGTAACGTTTAATGTGATTGGATGAGTAACGGTTAATGCGATTGGATGAGTAACGGTTAATGCGATTGGATGAGTAACGGTTAATGTGATTGGATGAGTAACGGTTAATGTGATTGGATGAGTAACGGTTAATGTGATTGGATGATAACGGTAAATGTGATTGGATGAGTAACTGTTAATGTGATTGGATGAGTAACGGTAAATGTGATTGGATGAGTAACGGTTAATGTGATTGGATGAGTAACGGTTAATGTGATTGGATGAGTAACGGTTAATGTGATTGGATGAGTAACGGTTAATGTGATTGGATGAGTAACGGTTAATGTGATTGGGTGAGTAATGGTTAATGTGATTGGATGAGTAACAGTTAATGTGATTGGATGAGAACGGTAAATGTGATTGGATGAGTAACGGTTAATGTGATTCGATGAGTAACGGTTAATGTGATTGGATGAGAACGGTAAATGTGATTGGATGAGTAATGGTTAATGTGATTGGATGAGTAACGGTTAATGTGATTGGATGAGTAACGGTTAATGTGATTGGATGAGTAACGGTTAATGTGATTGGATGAGTAACGGTTAATGCGATTGGATGAGTAACGGTTAATGTGATTGGATGAGTAACGGTTAATGTGATTGGATGAGTAACGGTTAATGTGATTGGATGATAACGGTAAATGTGATTGGATGAGTAACTGTTAATGTGATTGGATGAGTAACGGTAAATGTGATTGGATGAGTAACGGTTAATGTGATTGGATGAGTAACGGTTAATGTGATTGGATGAGTAACGGTTAATGTGATTGGATGAGTAACGGTTAATGTGATTGGATGAGTAACGGTTAATGTGATTGGGTGAGTAATGGTTAATGTGATTGGATGAGTAACAGTTAATGTGATTGGATGAGAACGGTAAATGTGATTGGATGAGTAACGGTTAATGTGATTCGATGAGTAACGGTTAATGTGATTGGATGAGAACGGTAAATGTGATTGGATGAGTAATGGTTAATGTGATTGGATGAGTAACGGTTAATGTGATTGGATGAGTAACGGTTAATGTGATTGGATGAGTAACGGTTAATGTGATTGGATGAGTAACGGTTAATGTGATTGGATGAGAACGGTAAATGTGATTGGATGAGTAACTGTTAATGTGATTGGATGAGTAACGGTTAATGTGATTGGATGAGAACGGTAAATGTGATTGGATGAGTAACGGTTAATGTGATTGGATGAGAACGGTAAATGTGATTGGATGAGTAACTGTTAATGTGATTGGATGAGTAACGGTTAATGTGATTGGATGAGTAACGGTTAATGTGATTGGATGAGTAACGGTTAATGTGATTGGATGAGTAACGGTTAATGTGATTGGATGAGTAACGGTTAATGTGATTGGATGAGTAACGGTTAATGTGATTGGATGAGTAACGGTTAATGTGATTGGATGAGTAACGGTTAATGTGATTGGATGAGTAACGGTTAATGTGATTGGATGAGTAGCGGTTAATGTGATTGGATGAGTAACGGTTAATGTGATTGGATGAGTAACGGTTAATGTGATTGGATGAGTAGCGGTTAATGTGATTGGATGTTCATTATTTGACTAGGCTTCCTGTATTTGACATTGTGTTGTTATTTCACTGAACACTAGATGGTTTCATTTTAATTTTGGCAGTGAAACGAGGCTACACAGGCGAGAGAAAAAAACTCTCCCAAATGTACCCCGTTGAAAAATATAAATGGACTGTTGGAAAATGTGCTTAAAAAAAATAAATAATAAAAATAAATAACGTGAAAATCACATTTTTATTTGGCGTACCCCCGATGGCATTGAACGTACCCCTGGGATACCCCGGTTTGGGACTACCTGGTATAACAGAATGATTCTGCTGCTGTGTTTTTAATCAGAGGCTCAGGGGCATGTGGAGGACCTGTAGTGAACTATAGTGGTCTCTGTGGGGATTTGATTTCTGGGCAGCTTTCAAAGCTCTTTACACTACTGTAACAAAGTGCCTGTAGAACTGCTAGGTGAAGGATGGGTCTGGTGGGGATGGTGGGGTTGTGTGTGTGTGGGGGGGGATGGGATGGGGAGTTGACGCCGTCACATTGCTGACGGCTACTGGTGCAAAGCTTACCCACAATCCCTTGGGCTGTTGGGGTTAGATTTCTGACCTCTGATGCTATGCTAAGCTGTAGGGGGAGCGTGTGTGTACGTGTGTGTGTGTGTGTGTGTGTGTGTGTGTGTGTGTGTGTGTGTGTGTGTGTGTGTGTGTGTGTGTGTGTGTGTGTGTGTGGGAGCGTAGCATCATATCATTAATATTTATGTTGACACCCAAGCGATCTAACGGGAGGAAGGAAGCCCGGCTCTGCTGCTGCGCTGTAACCAAGGGCAACGCCTCCCTTCCTCATCACGCTCGACCAACTCATTCTGAATTATTATTTTTCAATGGATGTACTTTCCACACCCCAACAGAGTCAACTGGATAAACACAGAATTGTTTGCATGACATTTACTATCCCTCTGATAAAGCTCAGCACTTCAATCTCTCTCTGTCTGTCTGTCTGTCTGTCTGTCTGTCTGTCTGTCTGTCTGTCTGTCTGTCTGTCTGTCTGTCTCTCGTCTCTCTCTCTCTCTCGATGTCTCTCTGGCCCTCTAGCTTTCTCTCGTCTCTCTCTCTCGATGTCTCTCTGGCTCTCTAGCTTTCTCTCGTCTCTCTCTCTCGATGTCTCTCTGGCTCTCTAGCTTTCTCTCGTCTCTCTCTCTCGATGTCTCTCTGGCTCTCTAGCTTTCTCTCGTCTCTCTCTCTCGATGTCTCTCTGGCCCTCTAGCTTTCTCTGAAGAAACATGACACCCTCCTCCCTAGGCACTTGCTTAGATCTGAATCAACTTAGTCGTTGGAAGTCTGTAAGCAACCGTGTAAATGAACTTTGAACTACATCTCAGATCTTAGTGATTCATAGGAATCATTAAAACAGTGTAACATTAGACAAATATTCTGAAATCCCTTAATTGCTGAAATAAGTTAATTGAATTGATGATTTCGAGGACAAGGCTGGAGATCACTCTGTCATGCTGATTGAGTTTGAATAACAGACTGGAAGCTTCAAAAGGAGGGCGGTGCTTGGAATCATTGTTCTTCCTCTGTCAACCATGGTTACCTGCAAGGAAACACGTGCCGTCATCATTGCTTTGCACAAAAAGGGCTTCACAGGCAAGGATATTGCTGCCAGTAAGATTGCACCTAAATCAACCATTTATCGGATCATCAATAACTTCATGGAGAGCGGTTCAATTGTTGTGAAGAAGGCTTCAGGGCGCCCAAGAAAGTCCAGCAAGCGCCAGGACCGTCTTCTAAAGCTGATTCAGCTGCGGGATCGGGGCACCACCAGTACAGAGCTTGCTCAGGAATGGCAGTAGGCAGGTGTGGATTGCAGAGGTCTTGAAGGGTCAACAATGCAAATATAGACTCTTTGCATCAACTTCATGTAATTGTCAATAAAAGCCTTTGACACTTATTAAATGCTTGTAACTATACTTCAGTATTCCATAGGAACATCTGACAAAGCCATCTAAAGACACTGAAGCAGCAAACTTTGTGGAAATTAATATTTGTGTCATTCTCAAACCTTTTGGCCACGAATGTAGTGTAGAAGCTGCTGCTGACGTGCTGTAACTGTTGATATTGTTGCTTGTTGTTGACATCGACCTCTGGACTTCCCTAGGAGTTGGTCATGCTTCCCTTTCAGCCAAGCCCTTCCTATATCCACTAGCTGTAGTTTAAACTGTCCAACCAACCCATTACAGCCCTTCCTATATCCACTAGCTGTAGTTTAAACTGAGCCACTGTCCAACCAACCCATTATAGCCCTTCCTATATCCCCTAGCTGTAGTTTAAACTGAGCCACTGTCCAACCAACCCATTACAGCCCTTCCTATATCCCCTAGCTGTAGTTTAAACTGTCCAACCAACCCATTACAGCCCTTCCTATATCCCCTAGCTGTAGTTTAAACTGAGCCACTGTCCAACCAACCCATTACAGCCCTTCCTATATCCCCTAGCTGTAGTTTAAACTGTCCAACCAACCCATTACAGCCCTTCCTATATCCACTAGCTGTAGTTTAAACTGAGCCACTGTCCAACCAACCCATTACAGCCCTTCCTATATCCCCTAGCTGTAGTTTAAACTGTCCAACCAACCCATTACAGCCCTTCCTATATCCACTAGCTGTAGTTTAAACTGAGCCACTGTCCAACCAACCCATTACAGCCCTTCCTATATCCCCTAGCTGTAGTTTAAACTGTCCAACCAACCCATTACAGCCCTTCCTATATCCCCTAGCTGTAGTTTAAACTGAGCCACAGTCCAACCAACCCATTACAGCCCTTCCTATATCCCCTAGCTGTAGTTTAAACTGTCCAACCAACCCATTACAGCCCTTCCTATATCCACTAGCTGTAGTTTAAACTGAGCCACAGTCCAACCAACCCATTACAGCCCTTCCTATATCCACTAGCTGTAGTTTAAACTGTCCAACCAACCCATTACAGCCCTTCCTATATCCCCTAGCTGTAGTTTAAACTGAGCCACAGTCCAACCAACCCATTACAGCCCTTCCTATATCCCCTAGCTGTAGTTTAAACTGAGCCACAGTCCAACCAACCCATTATAGCCCTTCCTATATCCCCTAGCTGTAGTTTAAACTGTCCAACCAACCCATTACAGCCCTTCCTATATCCCCTAGCTGTAGTTTAAACTGAGCCACTGTCCAACCAACCCATTACAGCCCTTCCTATATCCCCTAGCTGTAGTTTAAACTGTCCAACCAACCCATTACAGCCCTTCCTATATCCCCTAGCTGTAGTTTAAACTGAGCCACTGTCCAAACAACCCATTACAGCCCTTCCTATATCCCCTAGCTGTAGTTTAAACTGAGCCACTGTCCAACCAACCCATTACAGCCCTTCCTATATCCCCTAGCTGTAGTTTAAACTGAGCCACTGTCCAACCAACCCATTACAGCCCTTCCTATATCCACTAGCTGTAGTTTAAACTGTCCAACCAACCCATTATAGCCCTTCCTATATCCCCTAGCTGTAGTTTAAACTGAGCCACTGTCCAACCAACCCATTACAGCCCTTCCTATATCCCCTAGCTGTAGTTTAAACTGAGCCACTGTCCAACCAACCCATTACAGCCCTTCCTATATCCCCTAGCTGTAGTTTAAACTGAGCCACTGTCCAACCAACCCATTACAGCCCTTCCTATATCCCCTAGCTGTAGTTTAAACTGAGCCACAGTCCAACCAACCCATTACAGCCCTTCCTATATCCCCTAGCTGTAGTTTAAACTGAGCCACAGTCCAACCAACCCATTATAGCCCTTCCTATATCCCCTAGCTGTAGTTTAAACTGTCCAACCAACCCATTATAGCCCTTCCTATATCCACTAGCTGTAGTTTAAACTGTCCAACCAACCCATTACAGCCCTTCCTATATCCACTAGCTGTAGTTTAAACTGTCCAACCAACCCATGTTGGCCATGAAGCAGAATACAGGAAGACCAAGGAAATGTACAACTCGTTGTGGCATGTTAGGGCTCTGGCTGTGAGGTTGAAACCAGACATGGGTTGTAATCCTAAATGGCACCCTATTCCCTATATAGGACACTACTTTAGATTAGAACCCTATGGACCCCGGTCAAAAGTAGCGCACTGTATCGGGATTAGGGGGTCATTTGGGAGTTACCCGTGATTAGTATAACATTGCAACATCCTGACTCCAGCTACAAGCCAACGTTTTATCGTCTGTTTTGCTGTGGGGGAAAGCAGAGAAGGCATGTCCTTATAACCTCACGGAAGAACAAGAAAATCCACGGAGGACACAACATTTACATAAATAAATAAACAAACTGATGTACTCCTATGCACTTGTATTCTTCAGCATGCACAGAGTTAGATAAACACTCGTTTTTATTTAGATTCATGATGCAGGGATTCATCGTAGCTTCAAAGTGTTGGAATACACGTGCAGTCCAAAAGAACCCTGTTCCCTTTATAGGGCACTACTTCCTCCCTGTTCCCTTTATAGGGTCACTACTACCTCTCTATTCCCTTTATAGGGTCACTACTTCCTCCCTGGTCCCTTTATAGGGTCACTACTACCTCTCTATTCCCTTTATAGGGTCACTACTTCCTCCCTGTTCCCTTTATAGGGCACTACTTCCTCCCTGTTCCCTTTATAGGGCACTACTTCCTCCCTGTTCCCTTTATAGGGCACTACTTCCTCCCTGTTCCCTTTATAGGGCACTACTTCCTCCCTGTTCCCTTTATAGGGCACTACTTCCTCCCTGTTCCCTTTATAGGGCACTACTTCCTCCCTGTTCCCTTTATAGGGTCACTACTTCCTCCCTGTTCCCTACTACCACCCTGTTCCATTTATAGGGTCAATACTTCCTCTCTATTCCCTTTATAGGGTCCCTACTACCACCCTGTTCCCTTTATAGGGTCACTACTACCTCTCTATTCCCTTTATAGTGCACTACTTCCACCCTGTTTCCTTTATAGGGTCACTACTACCTCTATTCCCTTTATAGGGTCACTACTTCCTCTCTATTCCCTTTATAGGGTCACTACTTCCTCTCTATTCCCTTTATAGGGTCACTACTACCACCCTGTTCCCTTTATAGGGTCACTACTTCCTCTCTATTCCCTTTATAGGGTCACTACTTCCTCCCTATTCCCTTTATAGGGTCACTACTACCACTCTGTTCCCTTTATAGGGTCACTACTACCTCTCTATTCCCTTTATAGGGTCACTACTTCCTCTCTATTCCCTTTATAGGGTCACTACTTCCTCTCTATTCCCTTTATAGGGTCACTACTTCCTCCCTGGTCCCTTTATAGGGTCACTACTTCCTCTCTATTCCCTTTATAGGGTCACTACTACCTCTCTATTCCCTTTATAGGGTCACTACTTCCACCCTGTTCCCTTTATAGGGTCACTACTACCTCTCTATTCCCTTTATAGGGTCACTACTACCTCTCTATTCCCTTTATAGGGTCACTACTACCTCTCTATTCCCTTTATAGGGTCACTACTACCTCTCTGTTCCCTTTATAGGGTCACTACTACCTCTCTATTCCCTTTATAGGGTCACTACTACCTCTCTATTCCCTTTATAGGGTCACTACTACCTCTCTATTCCCTTTATAGGGTCACTACTACCTCTCTGTTCCCTTTATAGGGTCACTACTACCTCTCTGTTCCCTTTATAGGGTCACTACTTCCTCCCTATTCCCTTTATAGTGCACTACTTCCTCCTTGTTCCCTTTATAGTGCACTACTTCCTCCTTGTTCCCTTTATAGTGCACTACTTTTGACCGTAGGTTGCCATTTGAGAGGCTTTATAGGGTCACTACTTCCACACAGCCTTACTGTAGATTCAGCTCGGGGGGTTTGAATACAAAGAACCAGAATAGCAACACACTGCTTGTCCGTCCACATTTTTTTCAAATACAGAATCACTCGTGGCGTTGTTATGCAGTGAAACAACATTCCTATTACAGGAGAGACAAGGACAAAGCAGTTATCCACAGACATAGTTTGTAGGATGAATGTGAGGAAGAGAAACACAAATGCCTAAAACAAGCTGCATAGCCAGCTACGCTCTTTATCTAGAACCTAAGAGGATTCTTTGGCTGTCCCCGTAGGAGAACTCTTTGAAGAACTCTTTTTTTGGTTCCAGATAGAACCCTTTTGGTTCCAGATAGAACCCCTTTGGTTCCAGATAGAACCCTTTTGGTTCCAGATAGAACCCATTTGGTTCCAGATAGAACCCTTTTGGTTCCAGATAGAACCCCTTTTGGTTCCAGATAGAACCCCTTTAGTTCCGGATATAACCCTTTTGGTTCCAGATAGAACGCTTTTGGTTCCAGATAGAACCTTTTTAGTTCCAGATATAACCCTTTTGGTTCCAGATAGAACCCTTTTGGTTCATGATAGAACCCTTTTGGTTCATGATAGAACCCCTTTGGTTCATGATAGAACCCTTTTGGTTCCAGATAGAACCCTTTTGGTTCCAGATAGAACCCTTTTAGTTCCGGATAGAACCCTTTTGGTTCCAGATATAACCCTTTTGGTTCGTGATAGAACCCATTTGGTTCCAGATAGAACTATTTTGGGTTCTGTGTAAAAAATGTTTTTTTTTGGTTCTACCTTGGGGGGGGGCTGACTCTCTTGCACTGACTTTATACACACTCACTGGACTCTACCAACACACTTACACACAAATACATATGATCATGTGTGTGCTCACTAACACACATATTGACGCCACACACACTCTTTCACACACTATACATACACTGCTGCTACTCTGTTTATTGTCTAGTCATTTTACCCCTACCTACATGCACATATTACCTACCCTACTACCAACACTGCTGTTACTCTGTTTATTGTCTATCCTGATTGACTAGTAACTGTACCCCTACCTACATTATATTACCTCAACTACCTCGTACTTGGACTCAGTACTGTTACTCCTTGTAATAAGCCTCGTTATTGTTATTTTATTGTTTTACCTCCTGCTTGTTGGGAAAAGGCTCGTCGGTAAGCATGGTAAAGCCTGTTGTATTCACCACAAATAACACTTTGTTTAGGCTGTTTGTTTGCGCATTAGGATTTAAACATAGCTAGCAACATGCTATTTGTTTTCTCAGCTAGAGGTTGAGTTGTGTCCTGTCTGACAGTGACATGTGGCTAGGTTATACCATAGATTAGACTATGGAGTAGCCAAGCCAGCAAGTTAGCTAGTGTTGCAAAAGCCTATTTCATGCATTGTAAAGGTAGCAGTGTGACAATTTGCCCAAACGTTGGTGTCGGTTTTGGACTGATGTAGCTAACTAGCTAACATACATATGTCCTTATTGGGGTATTGTGGGTAAATTGACGAGGGGAAAAAAAGGAGGGGGAGGAAACGATTACATTTTTTACATTTTAGAATACGGATGTGACGTAACAAAATGTGTAAAAAGTTCAAGGAATACTTAATACTTACTAAGTCCACTGCGTTGGATCGGATGTTTCCATGACAACTTGTCGACCCTGGTTCATATCTCGCGCAGTGCTGACCCTCAACACTCTACAGCTCGCTCCGCTGAAGACGTTGGTTGGTAGATAGATAGTCATTTGGCTCAAAAAGTATGTATTGCCGTGCTGATCATCGCTGCTCAGCGTCATCATGTCTTCTAATAGTTATGTCCTATCCACTGTTGTTGTTGTTGTTGTTGTTGTGGTCTTTCATTTTTTTTTTATATTCTTGTTTGAGTTCGCGCACCTAATTACGCATGGAAGTAGGTCTATAGGCTACCTGGCCTGCGTGCCATTTGGGGATCTTGATTGACTTTTAGATTTGTATAATTGAAATTTAGATATAATTTGTATTCATCACATGACAACGATTTTGAAATAGGAAGACTTTAATTTTAAAGGTATCTAATATTTTTTTTATTCAAAATCTTTTCGTTCCTGGTATTAGAATCCAGTTTCCTCTGGATGCTGGAGTCTGCCCAGATGCCCAAAAGCACTTGGACATCACCAACTGACAAATTTGCTGCTTCCATTGTTAATTTTTTAGTTTTAGAGTTATTTGTTAGCGTAGATGGACAATTCATATGAACAACACTGTGACATTATTGCGCGAGACCAAATCATGGAGTACGGCAATTTGAAAACCCCACCCACCGGCCTAATTGGTTCGTGGCCAGTACCAATCGAGACTGAATATACCACTTGGTTCCAGGAAGTGTTTTGTCCTATATTTATGTATTATGTACTTGTTGTTTTATCTTTAATCCCAGGCCCCCTTCCCCGCAGGAGGCCTTTTACCTTTTGTTAATAAGAATTTATTTCTTAACTGACTTGGCCTAGTTAAATAAAAGTTAAATAAAAAATATATTTAAAAAATGAATGTGGGAGTAATGATTCATAAATTGAGAACACACAATGTATTACTGCTTTATAACTGGTTTTACTACAGATTCTTAAAATAAAGTGTTTCCACAGCATTCCATTCACTTACTAATATAAATCTAGTGTAGGTATGGAACTACCAATTTATCCAGTGTATTTCCATAGCAATGATTGGGTTTGAACTATAAACCCTTACAGCATAAGATAGGATCTGTAAGGCTAATTAAAACATGAACATAATTACAGACATAAAGAGAAGCCCCGGGCCAATTCTCTCTACTGGCTGGGAGAAAATGTACATTTAGCAGATGTTGCTATCCAGAGAGACTTACAGTTTAGTACATTCATCTTAACATAGCTTGGTGGGAATAGGGGGTAAGTCAAGTGCGAGTGTTAGTTCACAAATGGCAAGGGTGTTATTTATTCGATTTTATAATTATTGTTATAATTTATTTAATAATTTTAGGGGGGGGTTGCTGTGAGACTATCGTCATTGGGAAGCTGGTTCCACCGTTGGGGTGCCAGGACAGAGAATCATTTTGACTGGGCTGAGCGGGACAAGAAACCAGAGGTGGCAGAACGGAGTACTCAGGTTGCCGTGTAGAGAGGGGCATTTTCAAACTCAGTCAGCTGGACTTTTTTTACATGCTCAGCTACAGTTCTGATTGAATATTCCAGACAGATCCAGTTCTGATTGAATATTCCAGACAGACCCAGTTCTGATTGAATATTCCAGACAGACCCAGTTCTGATTGAATATTCCAGACAGATCCAGTTCTGATTGAATATTCCAGACAGACCCAGTTCTGATTGAATATTCCAGACAGACCCAGTTCTGATTGAATATTCCAGACAGACCCAGTTCTGATTGAATATTCCAGACAGATCCAGTTCTGATGGAATATTCCAGACAGACCCAGTTCTGATTGAATATTCCAGACAGATCCAGTTCTGATGGAATATTCCAGACAGACCCAGTTCTGATTGAATATTACAGACAGCTCCAGTTCTGATTGAATATTACAGACAGACCCAGTTCTGATTGAATATTCCAGACAGACCCAGTTCTGATTGAATATTACAGACAGACCCAGTTCTGATTGAATATTACAGACAGACCCAGTTCTGATTGAATATTCCAGACAGACCCAGTTCTGATTGAATATTCCAGACAGACCCAGTTCTGATGGAATATTCCAGACAGACCCAGTTCTGATTGAATATTCCAGACAGACCCAGTTCTGATGGAATATTCCAGACAGACCCAGTTCTGATTGAATATTCCAGACAGACCCAGTTCTGATTGAATATTCCAGACAGACCCAGTTCTGATTGAATATTCCAGACAGACCCAGTTCTGATTGAATATTCCAGACAGACCCAGTTCTGATTGAATATTCCAGACAGACCCAGTTCTGATTGAATATTCCAGACAGATCCAGTTCTGATTGAATATTACAGACAGCTCTGACTGTATAAATGAACCATAGCACTAAAAGAGTTCTATATTTCACATCAATTTAACATGTAAAAGCAAAATGGAGGTGAAATGAATCTAAAACAAATTAACATGAAAATTCATCCATTTGAGAGGAGTGCGTTTTTTCCATTTTTAACTTTAGGTAAATTAAATGTTTATTCATATGTAAATGTATTCATTTAAAATAATGGATTGGTGGATTAGGAATTTCTTATTATTTCGACCTTATCTCTTTATTATATTGCTGGATCGAATCCCAGAGCTGACGAGGTAAAAATCTGTCGTTCTGCCCCTGAGCAAGGCAGTTAACCCACTGTTCCCCGGACGTGGATGTCGATTAAGGCAGCCCCCCACCCCCTGCACCTCTCTGATTCAGATGGGTTGGGTTAAATGCAGAAGACACATTTCAGTTGAAGGCTTTCAGTTGTACAAATGACTAGGTATCCCCCTTTACAACTGACTAGGTATCCCCCTTTCCAACTGACTAGATATCCCCCTTTCCCTGTACAACTGACTAGGTATCCCCCTTTCCAACTGACTAGGTATCCCCCTTTCCAACTGACTAGATATCCCCCTTTCCCTGTACAACTGACTAGGTATCCCCATTTCCAACTGACTAGGTATCCCCCTTTCCCTGTACAACTGACTAGGTATCCCCATTTCCAACTGACTAGATATCCCCCTTTCCCTGTACAACTGACTAGATATCCCCTTTACAACTGACTAGGTATCCCCCTTTCCAACTGACTAGATATCCCCCTTTACAACTGACTAGGTATCTCCCTTTACAACTGACTAGGTATCCCCCTTTCCAACTGACTAGGTATCCCCCTTTCCCTGTACAACTGACTAGATATCCCCCTTTACAACTGACTAGGTATCCCCCTTTCCCTGTACAACTGACTAGATATCCCCCTTTCCAACTGACTAGGTATCCCCCTTTCCCTGTAAAACTGACTAGGTATCCCCCTTTCCCTGTACAACTGACTAGATATCCCCTTTACAACTGACTAGTTATCCCCCTTTCCCTGTACAACTGACTAGATATCCCCTTTACAACTGACTAGGTATCCCCCTTTCCAACTGACTAGGTATCCCCCTTTCCCTGTACAACTGACTAGATATCCCCCTTTACAACTGACTAGGTATCCCCCTTTCCCTGTACAACTGACTAGATATCCCCCTTTACAACTGACTAGGTATCCCCCTTTCCAACTGACTAGATATCCCCCTGTACAACTGACTAGGTATCCCCCTTTCCAACTGACTAGGTATCCCCCTTTCCCTGTAAAACTGACTAGGTATCCCCCTTTCCCTGTACAACTGACTAGATATCCCCTTTACAACTGACTAGTTATCCCCCTTTCCCTGTACAACTGACTAGATATCCCCTTTACAACTGACTAGATATCCCCCTTTCCAACTGACTAGATATCCCCCTTTCCAACTGACTAGGTATCCCCCTTTCCCTGTACAACTGACTAGGTATCCCCCTTTCCCTGTACAACTGACTAGATATCCCCCTTTCCAACTGACTAGGTATCCCCCTTTCCCTGTACAACTGACTAGGTATCCCCCTTTCCCTGTACAACTGACTAGATATCCCCCTTTCCAACTGACTAGGTATCCCCCTTTCCCTGTACAACTGACTAGGTATCCCCCTTTCCCTGTACAACTGACTAGATATCCCCTTTACAACTGACTAGGTATCCCCCTTTCCCTGTACAACTGACTAGGTATCCCCCTTTCCCTGTACAACTGACTAGATATCCCCCTTTCCAACTGACTAGATATCCCCTTTACAACTGACTAGGTATCCCCCTTTCCAACTGACTAGGTATCCCCCTTTCCAACTGACTAGGTATCCCCCTTTACAACTGACTAGGTATCCCCCTTTCCCTGTACAACTGACTAGGTATCCCCCTTTCCCTGTACAACTGACTAGGTATCCCCCTTTCCAACTGACTAGATATCCCCCTGTACAACTGACTAGGTATCCCCCTTTCCAACTGACTAGGTATCCCCCTTTCCAACTGACTAGGTATCCCCCTTTACAACTGACTAGGTATCCCCCTTTACAACTGACTAGGTATCCCCCTTTCCCTTTCCAACTGACTAGATATCCCCCTTTCCAACTGACTGGGTATCCCCCTTTCCCTTTCCAACTGACTAGATATCCCCCTTTCCCTTTACAACTGACTAGATATCCCCTTTCCAACTGACTAGGTATCCCCTTTCCCTTTCCAACTGACTAGATATCCCCCTTTCCAACTGACTAGGTATCCCCCTTTCCCTTTACAACTGACTAGGTATCCCCCTTTCCCTTTACAACTGACTAGATATCCCCCTTTCCCTGTACAACTGACTAGATATCCCCCTTTCCAACTGACTAGATATCCCCTTTCCAACTGACTAGGTATCCCCCTTTCCAACTGACTAGGTATCCCCTTTACAACTGACTAGGTATCCCCCTTTCCAACTGACTAGGTATCCCCCTTTCCCTTTAAAACTGACTAGGTATCCCCCTTTCCAACTGACTAGGTATCCCCCTTTCCAACTGACTAGGTATCCCCCTTTCCAACTGACTAGGTATCCCCTTTCCCTTTACAACTGACTAGATATCCCCTTTCCAACTGACTAGGTATCCCCCTTTCCAACTGACTAGGTATCCCCCTTTCCAACTGACTAGGTATCCCCCTTTCCAACTGACTAGGTATCCCCCTTTCCCTGTACAACTGACTAGGTATCCCCCTTTCCAACTGACTAGGTATCCCCTTTCCCTTTACAACTGACTAGGTATCCCCCTTTCCCTTTCCAACTGACTAGGTATCCCCCTTTCCAACTGACTAGGTATCCCCCTTTCCAACTGACTAGGTATCCCCTTTCCAACTGACTAGGTATCCCCTTTCCAACTGACTAGGTATCCCCCTTTCCAACTGACTAGGTATCCCCCTTTCCAACTGACTAGATATCCCCCTTTCCAACTGACTAGGTATCCCCCTTTCCAACTGACTAGGTATCCCCCTTTCCAACTGACTAGGTATCCCCCTTTCCAACTGACTAGGTATCCCCCTTTCCAACTGACTAGATATCCCCCTTTACAACTGACTAGGTATCCCCCTTTCCAACTGACTAGGTATCCCCCTTTCCAACTGACTAGGTATCCCCCTTTCCAACTGACTAGGTATCCCCTTTCCCTTTACAACTGACTAGATATCCCCCTTTCCAACTGACTAGGTATCCCCCTTTCCAACTGACTAGGTATCCCCCTTTCCAACTGACTAGGTATCCCCCTTTCCAACTGACTAGGTATCCCCCTTTCCCTGTACAACTGACTAGGTATCCCCCTTTCCAACTGACTAGGTATCCCCCTTTCCAACTGACTAGGTATCCCCCTTTCCAACTGACTAGGTATCCCCCTTTCCAACTGACTAGGTATCCCCCTTTCCAACTGACTAGGTATCCCCCTTTCCAACTGACTAGGTATCCCCCTTTCCAACTGACTAGGTATCCCCCTTTCCAACTGACTAGGTATCCCCCTTTCCAACTGACTAGATATCCCCCTTTCCAACTGACTAGGTATCCCCCTTTCCAACTGACTAGGTATCCCCCTTTCCAACTGACTAGGTATCCCCCTTTCCAACTGACTAGGTATCCCCCTTTACAACTGACTAGGTATCCCCCTTTCCAACTGACTAGATATCCCCCTTTACAACTGACTAGGTATCCCCCTTTCCAACTGACTAGGTATCCCCCTTTCCAACTGACTAGGTATCCCCCTTTCCAACTGACTAGATATCCCCCTTTCCAACTGACTAGGTATCCCCCTTTCCAACTGACTAGGTATCCCCCTTTCCAACTGACTAGGTATCCCCCTTTCCAACTGACTAGGTATCCCCCTTTACAACTGACTAGGTATCCCCCTTTCCAACTGACTAGATATCCCCCTTTACAACTGACTAGGTATCCCCCTTTCCAACTGACTAGATATCCCCCTTTACAACTGACTAGGTATCCCCCTTTCCAACTGACTAGGTATCCCCCTTTCCAACTGACTAGGTATCCCCCTTTCCAACTGACTAGATATCCCCCTTTACAACTGACTAGACTATCCCCCTTTCCCTTTACAACTGACTAGGTATCCCCCTTTCCCTTTACAACTGACTAGGTATCCCCCTTTCCAACTGACTAGGTATCCCCCTTTCCCTGTACAACTGACTAGGTATCCCCCTTTACAACGGACTAGGTATCCCCCTTTACAACTGACTAGGTATCCCCCTTTACAATTGACTAGGTATCCCCCTTTACAACTGACTAGATATCCCCCTTTACAACTGACTAGGTATCCCCCTTTCCCTTTACAACTGACTAGGTATCCCCCTTTCCCTTTACAACTGACTAGATATCCCCCTTTACAACTGACTAGGTATCCCCCTTTACAACTGACTAGATATCCCCCTTTCCCTTTACAACTGACTAGATATCCCCCTTTACAACTGACTAGATATCCCCCTTTACAACTGACTAGGTATCCCCCTTTCCCTTTACAACTGACTAGGTATCCCCCTTTCCAACTGTCAGTGGATGCATCATTGAAAATAGTTTTCACAGTGGATAAATCATTGAAAATAATTTTCACACTGGATACATCATTGACAATAGTTTTCACAGTGGATAAATCATTGTAAATAGTTTTCACACTGGATACATCATTGTAAATAGTTTTCACAGTGGATAAATCATTGTAAATAGTTTTCACACTGGATACATCATTGACAATAGTTTTCACAGTGGATAAATCATTGTAAATAGTTTTCACACTGGATACATCATTGTAAATAGTTTTCACAGTGGATAAATCATTGAAAATAGTTTTCACATTGGATACATCATTGTAAATAGTTTTCACACTGGATAAATCATTGTAAATAGATTTCACACTGGATACATCGTTGTAAATAGTTTTCACACTGGATACCTCCTTGTAGAGGCATCCCTGCCTTTAGAAAGCTATTAATTACACAACACTGTTATGCATATTAGCATTCCAATAATCTGTATTGTGAGATGATTGAATCATTGTGGGGTTTGGCATGCGGTCTGGGTGTGGCTTTTGTTAAGCTTCTTTGTGACGGTACAGAGACTGCAATGGGCCTGTGTGTTCATCCATGCAGCTTTGCGTGTGTGTGTGCGTGCATGCGTTCGTCCGTGTGTAACTGCGTGTCTCTGCGTGTGCATTGCCGTATGCTTGTGTATGTGTGACTGTGTGTGTGTGTGTAAATTACACATCCCTTCCCAGCCAGACCATTGTCTCTGGTCTGTAAAATACTTCATAACCTTCCCTTCCCAGCCAGACCATTGTCTCTGGTCTGTAAAATACTTCATAACCTTCCCTTCCCAGCCAGACCATTGTCTCTGGTCTGTAGAATACTTCATAGCCTTCCCTTCCCAGCCAGACCATTGTCTCTGGTCTGTAAAATACTTCATAGCCTTCCCTTCCCAGCCAGACCATTGTCTCTGGTCTGTAAAATACTTCATAACCTTCCCTTCCCAGCCAGACCATTGTCTCTGGTCTGTAAAATACTTCATAACCTTCCCTTCCCAGCCAGACCATTGTCTCTGGTCTGTAAAATACTTCATAACCTTCCCTTCCCAGCCAGACCATTGTCTCTGGTCTGTAGAATACTTCATAGCCTTCCCAGCTAGACAGCTAGATAGCTAGGTGGACCAGTCATAGTCAGTACATTCATCCCCAGATAGCTAGGTGGACCAGTCATAGTCAGTACATTCATCTCCAGATAGCTAGGTGGACCAGTCATAGTCAGTACATTCATCTCCAGATAGCTAGGTGGACCAGTCATAGTCAGTACATTCATCTCCAGATAACTAGGTGCTAGTAGAAAATGAACATCCTACGAGCGAGGATGCTGTGTGTGTGTGCGTGTGTGTGCCTGTGTGTGTGTGTGTGTGTGTGTGTGTGTGTGTGTGTGTGTGTGTGTGTGTGTGTGTGTGTGTGTGTGTGTGTGTGTGTGTGTGTGTGTGTGTGTGTGTGTGTGTGTGTGTGTGTGTGTGCGTGTGTGTGTGTATGTTTTATTTATTTATTTAAATGTCACCTTTATTTAACCAGGTAGGCCAGTTGAGAACACCTTTATTTAACCAGGTAGGCTAGTTGGGAACACCTTTATTTAACCAGGTAGGCTAGTTGAGAACACCTTTATTTAACCAGGTAGGCTAGTTGAGAACACCTTTATTTCACCAGGTAGGCCAGTTGAGAACACCTTTATTTAACCAGGTAGGCCAGTTGAGAACACCTGTATTTAACCAGGTAGGCTAGTTGAGAACACCTTTATTTAACCAGGTTGGCTAGTTGAGAACACCTTTATTTAACCAGGTAGGCTAGTTGAGAACACCTGTATTTAACCAGGTAGGCTAGTTGAGAACACCTTTATTTCACCAGGTAGGCTAGTTGAGAACAAATTCTCATTTACAACTGTGACCTGGCCAAGATTAAGCAAAGCAGTTTGACACAAACAACAACACAGAGTTACACATGGAGTACACCAAACATACAGTCAATAATACAGTATAAACAAGTCTATATACGATGTGAGCAAATGAGGTGAGAAGGGAGGTAAAGGCAAAAAAGGCCATGGTGGCAAAGTAAATACAATATAGCAATTAAACACTGGAATGGTAGATTTGCAGTGGAAGAATGTGCAAAGTAGAGATATAAATAATGGGATGCAAAGGAGCTAAATAAATAAATAAATAAATAATATAAATACAGTAGGGAAAGAGGTAGTTGTTTGGGCTAAATTATAGGTGGGCTATGTACAGGTGCAGTAATCTGTGAGCTGCTCTGACAGCTGGTGCTTAAAGCTAGTGAGGGAGATAAGTGTTTCCAGTTTCAGAGATTTTTGTCGTTTGTTCCAGTCATTGTCAGCAAACTACAAAAATATGAAGCGAGGGCATACAGGTCGCAGTGGTGGGTAGTATGAGTGAAGGATTCTTTGTTGCGTATGGCATTGAAGCTCGTTTGGAGGTTAGTTATTAACACAGTGTCCAAAGAAGGGCCAGAAGTATAGAGAATGGTGTCGTCTGCGTAGAGGTGGATCAGAGAATCACCAGCAGCAAGAGCGTCATCATTGATTAAAAAAGTAGTCCCGAGAATTGAACCCTATGGTACCCCCATAGAGACTGCCAGAGGTCCGGACAACAGACCCTCCGATTTGAGACATTGAACTCTGTCTGAGAAGTAGTTGGTGAACCAGGAGAGACAGTCATTTGAGAAAACAAGGCTGTTGAGTCTGCCGATAAGAATGTGGTGATTGACAGAGATATCGAGTCGAAAGCCTTGGCCAGATCAATGAATACGGCTGCACAGTACTGTCTCTTATCGATGGCGGTTATGATGTCGTTTAGAACCTTGAGCGTGGCTGAGGTGCACCCATGACCAGCTCGGAAACCAGATTGCACAGCGGAGAAGGTACGATGTGATTCAAAATGGTCAGTAATCTGTTTTGTTAACTTGGCTTTCAAAGTCCTTAGAAAGACAGGGTAGGATACATATAGGTCTGTAGCAGTTTGGGTCTAGAGTGTCTCCCCCTTTGAAGAGGGGGATGACCGCGGCAGCTTTCCAATCTTTGGGAATCTCAGACGATACGAAAGAGAGGTTGAACAGGCTAGTAATAGGGGTTGCAACAATTTCGGCTGATACTTTTAGAAAGAGAGGGTCCAGATTGTCTAGCCCAGCTGATTTGTAGGGGTCCAGATTTTGCGGCTCCTTCAGAACATCTGCTATCTGGATTTGGGTGAAGGAGAAATGGGGGAGGCTTGGGCAAGTTGCTGTGGGGGGTGCAAGACTGTTGACCAGGGTAGGGGTGGCCAGGTGGAAAGCATGGCCAGCATTCTCAATTATCTTGGATTTATCGGTGGTGACAGTGTTTCCTAGCCTCAGTGCAGTGGGCAGCTGGGAGGAGGTGTTCTTATTCTCTATGGACTTTCCAGTGTCCCAGAAGGAGGTCCTCTTATTCTCCATGGACTTTACAGTGTCCCAGAAGGAGGTGCTCTTATTCTCCATGGACTTTAGTGTCCCAGAACTTTTTGGAGTTTGTGCTGCAGGATGCAAATTTCTGTTTAAAAAAGCTATCCTTTGCTTTCCTAACTGCCTGTGTATGTTGGTTCCTATCTTCCCTGAAAAGTTCCACATTGCGGGGGCTATTCGATGCTAATGCCGAACGCCACAGGATGTTTCTGTGCTGGTCATGGGCAGTCAGGTCTGGAGTGAACCACGGGCTATATCTGTTCCTGGTTTTAAAAAAAAATGGAATGGGGCATGCTGATTTAAGATGTTTTTGTGTGTGTTTCTGTGTGTGTCTCTCAGGGGAACAAGGTGTCAGTGTTAGCTTACAGAGTGTTTTGACAAGCACAGAATGAGATGCCCCCGCAGATTTAATCTCTCTCAGGAGTCCCCCCCGTCTCTCCTCCCCCCCACCCCATCCCCCCTCCCCCTGCTTGTCTTCTCTACACCAGTCTCCTCAGAGGCATGGTTTATTTCCCCCTGGTTTATGTCAATCAGGTACCTCGTTGTAATATCCCTCCATTTACTTCCTGATGATGGACATCCCAGACAGGAGAGGAGGTGGTTGTAGAATTGAACAGCTCTTTTCTGGAATTTTGATTACTAGAGGGTATGGTCCTAATTCTGCATTGTTTGGGATTTGTACTATACATATATTTTATGCAAAATTCTCTATGCAGAGTCTCAATTGGGTGTTTGTTCCATTTTATGAATTATTGGTCGGCGAGTGGACCCCCAACCAGAGAGGGCAATGGGTTCTATAGCTCGAGTATTTTTTCCGCAAATATTTAATTGGGACGTCGAGTTTTATGTTCCTTTTGATGGCTCAGAAGGCCCTTCTTGCCTATATATCGCCGATGGTTCACAGACTTGTGGAAGTTACCTGTGGGGTTGACGTCTCTTACTGAGATTTACTGTCAGGGACCCAGGTCTGACAGAATCTGTACAGAGGATTCTGGTGCTGCTGTAGGCCTTCCTTGGTCCGTCCCTTACTGTGAGTGAGTTATTGAGATAGATTATTAGGTTGAGGTGTCTCTCCTACAATGCAGACACGTAACTACTAAGACACACTTCAGTTTTATATGTTTCATTATGTTTTATCACTACTGGAGAGACTCTGAATGGTACAATGATTTCATTTATTGTGTCGAGCATCAGGCACCTCATTGTTATACATGTCTCCCAAACTCTAAACAAATCATCTTCGTTTGATAAGATAGTACACCTCCTGTTAAGGTTCAAGTACTCTGCACTCTAAGCAAATCATCTTCGTTTGATAAGATAGTACACCTCCTGTTACGGTTCAAGTACTCTGCACTACAAACAATTCATCTTCGTTTGATAAGATAATACACCTCCTATTACGGTTCAAGTACTCTGCACTATAAACAAATCATCTTCGTTTGATAAGATAATACACCTCCTATTACGGTTCAAGTACTCTGCACTACAAACAATTCATCTTCGTTTGATAAGATAATACACCTCCTATTACGGTTCAAATATTTAAATCAGTGTTGATTAGATTACTGTAATTTGCCCAGAACAATGATTTTAGATTTTGGATGGATTACACTGGATTAAATCTATATTTTCTGTCTGAACGTAGAGTGAATAATATCCCTGAATGACGTGTTGTCAGACAGACTGAATAGTATCCCCGAGGGACGTACTTAGACATCTAAAGCCCTTGTAAGGCTTTGTGGCGCCTCAGATCTGTGTAATTATTTATAATGGGACAACAGTAGGACCAGAGGCTGATGCTAATATTATGAATGAAATACACCACACATTCATTACGGTCCAATCACAACCCACAGGGCAGCAGCGGTGGGTCTAGTGTACCTGCTATGCTTGTGAATATCTGATGTGCATATCACCAAATATGCTGCAGTACAGACAGAATGGATGGTGAATGGAGTTTATTGAATTGGCTGTTTTGAACTGGCTGTTCAATATTTTTTCCAAGTATCAGTATTTGATGAGAAGTGTTTGTTTGTATATTTCCTTGGTAGTGTATGTGTACCCCGTTCCACTCAGAGTGGAGGTCTAGACCTGCTCTGTACCCCGTTCCACTCAGAGTGGAGGTCTAGACCTGTTCTGTACCCCGTTCCACTCAGAGTGGAGGTCTAGACCTGCTCTGTACCCCGTTCCACTCAGAGTGGAGGTCTAGACCTGCTCTGTACCCCGTTCCACTCAGAGTGGAGGTCTAGACCTGCTCTGTACCCCGTTCCACTCAGAGTGGAGGTCTAGACCTGCTCTGTACCCCGTTCCACTCAGAGTGGAGGTCTAGACCTGCTCTGTACCCCGTTCCACTCAGAGTGGAGGTCTAGACCTGCTCTGTACCCCTGTTCCACTCAGAGTGGAGGTCTAGACCTGCTCTGTACCCTGTTCCACTCAGAGTGGAGGTCTAGACCTGTTCTGTACCCCGTTCCACTCAGAGTGGAGGTCTAGACCTGCTCTGTACCCCGTTCCACTCAGAGTGGAGGTCTAGACCTGCTCTGTACCCCGTTCCACTCAGAGTGGAGGTCTAGACCTGCTCTGTACCCCGTTCCACTCAGAGTGGAGGTCTAGACCTGTTCTGTACCCCGTTCCACTCAGAGTGGGTTAACACCAGCCTGTCGATCTGGGTTAACACCAGCCTGTTGATCTGGGTTAACACCAGCCTGTTGTTAATGTTTATCTGGGTTAACACCAGCCTGTTGATCTGGGTTAACACCAGCCTGTTTATCTGGGTTAACACCAGCCTGTTGATCTGGGTTAACACCAGCCTGTTGATCTGGGTTAACACCAGCCTGTTGTTAATGTTTATCTGGGTTAACACCAGCCTGTTGATCTGGGTTAACACCAGCCTGTTGTTAATGTTTATCTGGGTTAACACCAGCCTGTTGATCTGGGTTAACACCAGCCTGTTGTTAATGTTTATCTGGGTTAACACCAGCCTGTTGATCTGGGTTAACACCAGCCTGTTGTTAATGTTTATCTGGGTTAACACCAGCCTGTCGATCTGGGTTAACACCAGCCTGTTGATCTGGGTTAACACCAGCCTGTTGTTAATGTTTATCTGGGTTAACACCAGCCTGTTGATCTGGGTTAACACCAGCCTGTTGATCTGGGTTAACACCAGCCTGTTGTTAATGTTTATCTGGGTTAACACCAGCCTGTTGATCTGGGTTAACACCAGCCTGTTGTTAATGTTTATCTGGGTTAACACCAGCCTGTTGATCTGGGTTAACACCAGCCTGTTTATCTGGGTTAACACCAGCCTGTTGATCTGGGTTAACACCAGCCTGTTGATCTGGGTTAACACCAGCCTGTTGTTAATGTTGATCTGGGTTAACACCAGCCTGTTGATCTGGGTTAACACCAGCCTGTTGTTAATGTTTATCTGGGTTAACACCAGCCTGTCGATCTGGGTTAACACCAGCCTGTTGATCTGGGTTAACACCAGCCTGTTGTTAATGTTTATCTGGGTTAACACCAGCCTGTGTCTGTGTTTTTATTTGTCCTGTTCCACTCATGTACGTGTATGGTGTGAAATATATATTAGTTTTGTTTTGCAAATCCTACTCTCCCTTACACACCCTCAGAGAGTGACCCTGGAATAATTAGGGTTAAGTGCGTTGCTCAAGGACAGATCATCCGATTCTTCACCTAGTCGGCTCGGGGATTCTAGTCAGCAACCTTTCAGTTCCTGGCCCAACACTAACAGCAAGGCTACCTGCTGCTCCGATGTCTAAAGACTATTGATAAATACAGAGGAATGGAATGTTGTGGGATGGAAAGCTCTGGGGATGGAATGCTGTGGGCATGGAGAGCTGTGGGGATGGAGAGCTGTGGGGATGGAAAGATGTGGGGATGGAGAGCTGTGGGGATGGAAAGATGTGGGGATGGAGAGCTCTGGGGATGGAGAGCTCTGGGGATGGAGAGATCTGGGGATGGAGAGCTCTGGGGATGGAGAGCTGTGGGATGGAAAGATGTGGGGATGGAAAGATGTGGGGATGGAGAGCTGTGGGGATGGAGAGCTCTGGGGATGGAGAGCTGTGGGATGGAAAGATGTGGGGATGGAAAGATGTGGGGATGGAGAGCTGTGGGATGGAAAGATGTGGGGATGGAGAGCTGTGGGGATGGAGAGCTGTGGGGATGGAGAGCTGTGGGGATGGAGAGCTGTGGGATGGAAAGATGTGGGGATGGAAAGATGTGGGGATGGAAAGATGTGGGGATGGAGAGCTGTGGGATGGAGAGCTGTGGGGATGGAGAGTTGTGGGGATGGAGAGCTGTGGGATGGAAAGATGTGGGGATGGAAAGATGTGGGGATGGAAAGATGTGGGGATGGAAAGATGTGGGGATGGAGAGCTGTGGGGATGGAGAGCTGTGGGGATGGAGAGCTGTGGGATGGAGAGCTGTGGGATGGAAAGATGTGGGGATGGAAAGATGTGGGGATGGAGAGCTGTGGGGATGGAGAGCTGTGGGGATGGAGAGCTGTGGGGATGGAAAGATGTGGGGATGGAGAGCTGTGTGGATGGAAAGATGTGGGGATGGAGAGCTGTGGGGATGGAGAGCTGTGGGGATGGAGAGCTGTGGGGATGGAGAGCTGTGGGGATGGAAAGCTGTGGGGATGGAGAGCTGTGGGGATGGAGAGCTGTGGGATGGAAAGATGTGGGGATGGAGAGCTGTGGGGATGGAGAGCTGTGGGGATGGAGAGCTGTGGGGATGGAGAGCTGTGGGGATGGAGAGCTGTGGGGATGGAGAGCTGGGGGATGGAAGGATGTGGGGATGGAAAGATGTGGGGATGGAGAGCTGTGGGGATGGAGAGCTGTGGGATGGAAAGATGTGGGGATGGAAAGATGTGGGGATGGAGAGCTGTGGGGATGGAGAGCTGTGGGATGGAAAGATGTGGGGATGGAAAGATGTGGGGATGGAGAGCTGTGGGATGGAAAGATGTGGGGATGGAGAGCTGTGGGATGGAAAGATGTGGGGATGGAGAGCTGTGGGGATGGAAAGATGTGGGGATGGAAAGATGTGGGGATGGAGATCTGTGGGATGGAGAGCTGTGGGATGGAAAGATGTGGGGATGGAAAGATGTGGGGATGGAGAGCTGTGGGATGGAGAGCTGTGGGGATGGAAAGATGTGGGGATGGAGAGCTGTGGGGATGGAAAGATGTGGGGATGGAGAGCTGTGGGATGGAAAGATGTGGGGATGGAAAGATGTGGGGATGGAGAGCTCTGGGGATGGAAAGATGTGGGGATGGAGAGCTGTGGGATGGAAAGATGTGGGGATGGAGAGCTGTGGGATGGAGAGCTGTGGGATGGAGAGCTGTGGGATGGAAAGATGTGGGGATGGAGAGCTGTGGGATGGAAAGATGTGGGGATGGAGAGCTGTGGGATGGAAAGATGTGGGGATGGAAAGATGTGGGGATGGAGAGCTCTGGGGATGGAAAGATGTGGGGATGGAGAGCTGTGGGATGGAGAGCTGTGGGGATGGAGAGCTGTGGGGATGGAGAGCTGTGGGATGGAAAGATGTGGGGATGGAGAGCTGTGGGATGGAAAGATGTGGGGATGGAGAGCTGTGGGATGGAAAGATGTGGGGATGGAGAGCTGTGGGATGGAAAGATGTGGGGATGGAAAGATGTGGGGATGGAGAGCTGTGGGATGGAAAGATGTGGGGATGGAGAGCTGTGGGGATGGAGAGCTGTGGGGATGGAGAGCTGTGGGATGGAAAGATGTGGGGATGGAAAGATGTGGGGATGGAGAGCTGTGGGATGGAAAGATGTGGGGATGGAGAGCTGTGGGATGGAGAGCTGTGGGGATGGAGAGCTGTGGGGATGGAGAGCTGTGGGATGGAAAGATGTGGGGATGGAGAGCTGTGGGATGGAGAGCTGTGGGATGGAAAGATGTGGGGATGGAAAGATGTGGGGATGGAGAGCTGTGGGATGGAAAGATGTGGGGATGGAGAGCTGTGGGATGGAAAGATGTGGGGATGGAGAGCTGTGGGATGGAAAGATGTGGGGATGGAGAGCTGTGGGATGGAAAGATGTGGGGATGGAAAGATGTGGGGATGGAAAGATGTGGGGATGGAGAGCTGTGGGATGGAAAGATGTGGGGATGGAGAGCTGTGGGATGGAAAGATGTGGGGATGGAGAGCTGTGGGATGGAAAGATGTGGGGATGGAAAGATGTGGGGATGGAAAGATGTGGGGATGGAAAGATGTGGGGATGGAGAGCTGTGGGATGGAAAGATGTGGGGATGGAGAGCTGTGGGATGGAAAGATGTGGGGATGGAAAGATGTGGGGATGGAGAGCTCTGGGGATGGAAAGATGTGGGGATGGAGAGCTGTGGGATGGAAAGCTCTGGGGATGGAGAGCTGTGGGATGGAAAGATGTGGGGATGGAAAGATGTGGGGATGGAGAGCTGTGGGATGGAAAGATGTGGGGATGGAGAGCTGTGGGATGGAAAGATGTGGGGATGGAGAGCTGTGGGGATGGAGAGCTGTGGGATGGAAAGATGTGGGGATGGAGAGCTGTGGGATGGAAAGATGTGGGGATGGAGAGCTGTGGGGATGGAGAGCTGTGGGGATGGAGAGCTGTGGGGATGGAGAGCTCTGGGGATGGAGAGCTGTGGGGATGGAAAGATGTGGGGATGGAGAGCTGTGGGATGGAGAGCTGTGGGGATGGAAAGATGTGGGATGGAAAGATGTGGGGATGGAGAGCTCTGGGGATGGAGAGCTGTGGGGATGGAAAGATGTGGGGATGGAGAGCTGTGGGATGGAGAGCTCTGGGGATGGAGAGCTGTGGGATGGAAAGATGTGGGGATGGAGAGCTGTGGGATGGAAAGATGTGGGATGGAAAGATGTGGGGATGGAGAGCTGTGGGATGGAGAGCTGTGGGATGGAAAGCTCTGGGGATGGAGAGCTCTGGGGATGGAAAGATGTGGGGATGGAGAGCTGTGGGATGGAAAGATGTGGGGATGGAGAGCTCTGGGGATGGAAAGATGTGGGGATGGAGAGCTGTGGGATGGAGAGCTGTGGGGATGGAGAGCTGTGGGGATGGAGAGCTGTGGGGATGGAGAGCTGTGGGGATGGAGAGCTGTGGGGATGGAGAGCTGTGGGGATGGAGAGCTGTGGGGATGGAGAGCTGTGGGATGGAGAGCTCTGGGGATGGAGAGCTGTGGGATGGAAAGCTCTGGGGATGGAGAGCTGTGGGGATGGAGAGCTGTGGGGATGGAGAGCTGTGGGGATGGAGAGCTGTGGGGATGGAGAGCTGTGGGGATGGAGAGCTGTGGGGATGGAGAGCTGTGGGATGGAGAGCTTTGGGGATGGAGAGCTGTGGGATGGAGAGCTCTGGGGATGGAGAGCTGTGGGATGGAAAGCTCTGGGGATGGAGAGCTGTGGGATGGAAAGCTCTGGGGATGGAGAGCTGTGGGATGGAGAGCTCTGGGGATGGAGAGCTGTGGGATGGAGAGCTCTGGGATGGAGAGCTGTGGGATGGAGAGCTCTGGGGATGGAGAGCTGTGGGATGGAAAGCTCTGGGGATGGAGAGCTGTAGGGATGGAAAGTTGTGGGGATGGAGAGCTGTGGGATGGAAAGCTCTGGGGATGGAGAGCTGTGGGATGGAAAGCTCTGGGGATGGAGAGCTGTGGGATGGAAAGCTCTGGGGATGGAGAGCTGTGGGATGGAAAGCTCTGGGGATGGAGAGCTGTGGGATGGAAAGCTCTGGGGATGGAGAGCTGTAGGGATGGAAAGTTGTGGGGATGGAAGGTTGTGGGGTGGAAAGCTGCGAGCTGGAAAGCTGTGGGGATGGACTGGGCACATATAAACTAGCTGTCTGTCTGTGAGCCTGGAGTTGCTGAGGCTAGACGAGGGGCCCTTCATCTGAGCCAGGAGTCAGCCCCATCATCTGAGGGGTGAGTGGCTAGCTGAGCTGTTGTCTGTGTGACCCAGCTGGTGTTACAGGGCCAGCCCGACCAGATGGGTCCTGCTCCAACCTAAGCCTCAGTTCCTATCCCCAGGGAAGCTGTTACTCAGACTAGGCCAGCTTGGATCACTGATTGGTCTCATCAGCACAGAATAGGACACCACCGCAGGACCCTGCTGTATCATTATGGCTAACTGCCACCTTAACTACAGCCAGAGACACGCTAAAATAAAGTCGCTTTCAAATCAAGTAAACCCTAAAATGAGACATGCTAACATTGTTGTGGAAAATCTTGAGTCAAATATTTGCACAGATACCCGGAACTTGTGAATTCAACGTAGACTTTATTACAAACGTAACAGAGCCGAGCACTTCCATGGAAAATACTAAATTCTCATGTCACAGAGTTCTGCCTTTAAAAGATTCTGTCTTTGCATAACGTATAGAGTCTCCTCCCACTATATGAAGATAGCTTCCCTTGACCTTTCTCCACCATTATCTTTCAGTCTCAGTTCTTGCTTGTTAACACCCACATCTGACAGCCATATATGTTATAATGGTAGCAGGGGGCCTGGTCCTATATGTTCCATTCCTTATGTAGCCATTCTGTCTCAGCTCTTCAAAGTGGCCAGCCTAGACGCTGCTAATAATGGAAATGTAATCATAGTCAGGAGTTTTGCTCCCACAACTTAAAGTAGCTTTCAAATCAAGTAAACCCTAAACTGACACATGCTAACTTAAAGTAGCTTTCAAACCAAGTAAACCCTAAACTGAGACATGCTAACTTAAAGTAGCTTTCAAATCAAGTAAACCCTAAACTGAGACATGTTAACTTAAAGTAGCTTTCAAATCAAGTAAACCCTAAACTGACACATGTTAACTTAAAGTAGCTTTCAAATCAAGTAAACCCTAAACTGAGACATGCTAACTTAAAGTAGCTTTCAAATCAAGTAAACCCTAAACTGAGACATGCTAACTTAAAGTAGCTTTCAAATCAAGTAAACCCTAAACTGAGACATGTTAACTTAAAGTAGCTTTCAAATCAAGTAAACCCTAAACTGAGACATGCTAACTTAAAGTAGCTTTCAAATCAAGTAAACCCTAAACTGACACAGGTTAACTTAAAGTAGCTTTCAAATCAAGTAAACCCTAAACTGAGACATGCTAACTTAAAGTAGCTTTCAAATCAAGTAAACCCTAAACTGAGACATGCTAACTTAAAGTAGCTTTCAAATCAAGTAAACCCTAAACTGAGACATGCTAACTTAAAGTAGCTTTCAAATCAAGTAAACCCTAAACTGAGACATGCTAACTTAAAGTAGATTTCAAATCAAGTAAACCCTAAACTGAGACATGCTAACTTAAAGTAGCTTTCAAATCAAGTAAACCCTAAACTGAGACATGCTAACTTAAAGCAGCTTTCAAATCAAGTAAACCCTAAACTGAGACATGCTAACTTAAAGTAGCTTTCAAATCAAGTAAACCCTAAACTGAGACATGCTAACTTAAAGTAGCTTTCAAATCAAGTAAACCCTAAACTGAGACATGCTAACTTAAAGTAGCTTTCAAATCAAGTAAACCCTAAACTGAGACATGTTAACTTAAAGTAGCTTTCAAATCAAGTAAACCCTAAACTGAGACATGCTAACTTAAAGTAGCTTTCAAATCAAGTAAACCCTAAACTGACACATGTTAACTTAAAGTAGCTTTCAAATCAAGTAAACCCTAAACTGAGACATGCTAACTTAAAGTAGCTTTCAAATCAAGTAAACCCTAAACTGAGACATGCTAACTTAAAGTAGCTTTCAAATCAAGTAAACCCTAAACTGAGACATGCTAACTTAAAGTAGCTTTCAAATCAAGTAAACCCTAAACTGAGACATGCTAACTTAAAGTAGATTTCAAATCAAGTAAACCCTAAACTGAGACATGCTAACTTAAAGTAGCTTTCAAATCAAGTAAACCCTAAACTGAGACATGCTAACTTAAAGTAGCTTTCAAATCAAGTAAACCCTAAACTGAAACATGCTAACTTAAAGTAGCTTTCAAATCAAGTAAACCCTAAACTGACACATGCTAACTTAAAGCAGCTTTCAAATCAAGTAAACCCTAAACTGAGACATGCTAACTTAAAGTAGCTTTCAAATCAAGTAAACCCTAAACTGAGACATGCTAACTTAAAGTAGCTTTCAAATCAAGTAAACCCTAAACTGAGACATGCTAACATAAGGCATCGTCTAATTAAAGAAGCGGGTGTTTAGGTAATACAATAAAATGATGTTTTGGAGTATATTTCCATGACTCATGACTCCTGGGCTACTAACACTAAAATGTTGGAAAAATACATGTTATTCAACCTCAAACACATTGATTGAAGCTTGTTTTGTAAACCTTAATATAATTCAAAGGCAGCATAGGAATCAACAACAACAAAAAATGAAGTTATAAACCTAAATAGGAATATGAAATTGTTATTCTGGGCAGACAGCTCCACTTTGGGCCTTTTGAAGCCTCGGGAAGGAGGCAGAGGAAATAAAATAAGTGTAATTTGATCAAACGTATCAAGTAATCAGGGGTTACGCCGTGGTTATCACACAGTCATCCTCTAACATGGTCTCCTCTGCCAAGAAAGGATGGCACACAGCCACAGGGATGCTCCCTGCTACCCACTCAGTACATCGATCAAAGATATAATGAAATATATCATACGATGAACTATATAACGTAATGACATGGAATGGGGCAGGCAGGCAGGCCGGCTTTATTATGATTATATTTGGATAAATCCCCCTGAGGTATAACTGAAGACATGCTTAACTTAAACACGGCTGATGTCTGAAGGTAGTGTTGAATATAATAGTGTGTAGGATGTACAGTGCTGCCCTACACAACAGTTTACGTTTCTGAATGTAAGTGTTTTCCACAAGCACATGGAGTAGCCAGACAAATAGAAATAAAAGTACCCCTCCCTCTGGGTTAAGATTCGTTTTGATAAACACGCTCTATTTGGGGGTGTGGCCTCTGGTGCATTCTAATTATACATTATGTTTTTAGGCAGCAATTATCAGGAAATAACACTGATCATAAAAATTACATAAACACTTTTACAGTGTAAGATTCATCAGCTGTTGTACAATATATTTAAAAGACAGCAAAAACTTAATTTTGACAGCACTGGGCCTTTAAGAACCCTTGAAGAGTCTGCTGACTCCCACGGCGTCAAGCTTCCCTTTAAGAGTCTGCTGACTCCCACGGCGTCAAGCTTCCCTTTAAGAGTCTGCTGACTCCCACGGCGTCAAGCTTCCCTTTAAGAGTCTGCTGACTCCCACAGCGTCAAGCTTCCCTTTAAGAGTCTGCTGACTCCCACAGCGTCAAGCTTCCCTTTAAGAACACTTTAAGAGTCTGCTGACTCCCACAGCGTCAAGCTTCCCTTTAAGAGTCTGCTGACTCCCACAGCGTCAAGCTTCCCTTTAAGAACCCTTTAAGAGTCTGCTGACTCCCACAGCGTCAAGCTTCCCTTTAAGAACACTTTAAGAATCTGCTGACTCCCACAGCGTCAAGCTTCCCTTTAAGAACAATTTAAGAGTCTGCTGACTCCCACAGCGTCAAGCTTCCCTTTAAGAGTCTGCTGACTCCCACAGCGTCAAGCTTCCCTTTAAGAACACTTTAAGAGTCTGCTGACTCCCACAGCGTCAAGCTTCCCTTTAAGAACCCTTGAAGAGTCTGCTGACTCCCACAGCGTCAAGCTTCCCTTTAAGAGTCTGCTGACTCCCACAGCGTCAAGCTTCCCTTTAAGAACCCTTTAAGAGTCTGCTGACTCCCACAGCGTCAAGCTTCCCTTTAAGAGTCTGCTGACTCCCACAGCGTCAAGCTTCCCTTTAAGAGTCTGCTGACTCCCACAGCGTCAAGCTTCCCTTTAAGAGTCTGCTGACTCCCACAGCGTCAAGCTTCCCTTTAAGAACTCTTTAAGAGTCTGCTGACTTCCACAGCGTCAAGCTTCCCTTTAAGAACCCTTGAAGAGTCTGCTGACTTCCACGGCGTCAAGCTTCCCTTTAAGAGTCTGCTGACTCCCACAGCGTCAAGCTTCCCTTTAAGAGTCTGCTGACTTCCACGGGCTACAAGCTTCCCTTTAAGAGTCTGCTGACTCCCACAGCGTCAAGCTTCCCTTTAAGAACTCTTTAAGAGTCTGCTGACTTCCACAGCGTCAAGCTTCCCTTTAAGAGTCTGCTGACTTCCACGGGCTACAAGCTTCCTTTTAAGAGTCTGCTGACTCCCACAGCGTCAAGCTTCCCTTTAAGAGTCTGCTGACTTCCACGGGCTACAAGCTTCCTTTTAAGAGTCTGCTGACTCCCACAGCGTCAAGCTTCCCTTTAAGAGTCTGCTGACTTCCACGGGCTACAAGCTTCCTTTTAAGAGTCTGCTGACTCCCACAGCGTCAAGCTTCCCTTTAAGAGTCTGCTGACTTCCACGGGCTACAAGCTTCCTTTTAAGAGTCTGCTGACTCCCACAGCGTCAAGCTTCCCTTTAAGAACCCTTTAAGAGTCTGCTGACTCCCACAGCGTCAAGCTTCCCTTTAAGAGTCTGCTGACTTCCACGGGCTACAAGCTTCCCTTTAAGAGTCTGCTGACTCCCACAGCGTCAAGCTTCCCTTTAAGAATCTGCTGACTCCCACAGCGTCAAGCTTCCCTTTAAGAGTCTGCTGACTTCCACAGCGTCAAGCTTCCTTTTACGAAGCATTCGGTCAGCTATCTGCAATACAGGTATGATTGATGAAGGAAGCAGGTGTTTAACATGGAATATGATACACAGAAAGCAGCATTTGACGACTCCATTGTCAAATTAAATCAGTATCTTTAATAATACCATGTAAATATCATTAGCTATTTTAAAACAATTACATTTGTTTTCTTTGATCATATTTTGGACCAGAGTGAGGCTCCATCTCCACTAGCCCCTACCTACTGCTCCTGCAGTGTTGAGGATTCACCATCTTCATTGAATGTTTTCATCATTTATCTGCAGATAATTGCCAAAAAAGCATTACCAGTATGCAAATTAGGGAGCCAAATGAACAGCTCTCTCACCGATGCAATTCGGTAGACTACTGATGAGTCGCTCACTTTAGCGTCACTCTCTGTCAAGTCCTAATGGACTTCGTATAGAAAATGCAAACGGGATCTCTAGTTTACGTGTCTCGATGCGATAACATGAACATATAACATTGTACGATTTATCAATGGCGCAAGATATGTGATCGACTTCATTCAGGCATTTTTTTATAAACCAGTCAAGAATGCGATCTGTCAATCAAAGCACAGTAACTAGCGGATCCGCTCTACCGTTATGTGGCTGCGTATGAATCAGTGCACCAGGGTCCAACGTTAACTTTTGGCCCAAAATATACTGTCCTGAACAGAATTTCTACTGGCCCGGAAACGGTGTAGTTCCTAAATGCATTTGGGGTCATACAGACCCTAACGTTTGGCATGCTCTCTCTCTCTCTATATATATTTAGATATGTATTAATAACGGATTAATATAATTTAGCAATGCAAGTCATTACTCGAATACACTGAAAAGAGGCTGGCCCCGAGCGGGCCATTGACGACATCCATTGGCCCAATATATTTTTACATGGCCCGGGCCGTGATTAATGTCGGACTCTGCAAAGCGGAAGAAAATAAATGAATGTGTCAGATAGTAATTGGATAAGTGGATTCCGATCGTCAACACATACATGGGACGAACAAACCCATGCCCCTCTCCCAGTGACAGCGATCACCACACACGCACCCAGCCATGAAACGAGAGGCGGGACTAAAAGCAGACTGTCAAACCAGCAGTGTTTCCCTGCCGTCGCTCACGTTGTGACTGACAGGCGCTTGTCCTATCAATAGATCGCTAGAAGATGATCTAGCAGCGGGAGAGGGCTCGGAAAACTTTTTTTCTGACAAGATCATTAAAAAGTGACAAAGGTAATTGGCTGTATAGCCGGCGCTAGTGGAAAAAAACTGGTCGAATATTATAGCTTGTAGGATATCCAGTATAGCAGCACACAACAGAGAGGTGGGTTGAATAGTAGTGGTCTGTACAAACAGAGAGGTGGGTTGAATAGTAGTGGTCTGTACAAACAGAGAGGTGGGTTGAATAGTAGTGGTCTGTACAAACAGAGAGGTGGTGGGTTGAATAGTAGTGGTCTGTACAAACAGAGAGGTGGTGGGTTGAATAGTAGTGGTCTGTACAAACAGAGAGGTGGTGGGTTGAATAGTAGTGGTCTGTACAAACAGAGAGGTGGTGGGTTGAATAGTAGTGGTCTGTACATTGCTGCCATACACAACAGAGAGTGTGTTCTGAGGACAGTCACTCAGCATAGACTTTGTATGACTATCTAGGCTTTTCATTCAGGATGGAATATCTAGGCTTTTCATTCTGGATGGAATATCTAGGCTTTTCATTCAGGATGGAATATCTAGGCTTTTCATTCAGGATGGAATATCTAGGCTTTTCATTCAGGATGGAATATCTAGGCTTTTCATTCTGGATGGAATATCTAGGCTTTTCATTCAGGATGGAATATCTAGGCTTTTCATTCAGGATGGAATATCTAGGCTTTTCATTCTGGATGGAATATCTAGGCTTTTCATTCAGGATGGAATATCTAGGCTTTTCATTCAGGATCGAATATCTAGGCTTTCCATTCAGGATGGAATATCTAGGCTTTTCATTCTGGATGGAATATCTAGGCTTTTCATTCTGGATGGAATATCTAGGCTTTTCATTCAGGATGGAATATCTAGGCTTTTCATTCTGGATGGAATATCTAGGCTTTTCATTCAGGATGGAATATCTAGGCTTTTCATTCAGGATGGAATATCTAGGCTTTTCATTCAGTTATTTTGCCATCTAGTTCATTCTCTTCACTCACAGATAGTATTAATGATAGAGATTTCTGTATTATGGTCTGTGTTGTGGTGCTCCATGTTACCTGGGTCACTAGATGATGACCAGGTTTAGAGACTAACTCAGTCAGGAAGCGAAGGTTAACCGTGACGAGATTGGCCCCTGCATTCACCCACACAACGACTCTGCCGAACCAGATGATCACAGTGGGAAAAACCACCTGAATCAAACCACTCCACATGTGGTCTGTGTGGGTCCTACGGCCTGGTCTGTTGGCCTTGTTTCTGCTCCCCTATCCCCCCCCCTGCCATGTCAGTGTTTGGTGGGGTGGGTGGAGGGTTATCCTCACAGCAGGACCATGAGGGAACAGAGAATAGATCCATCCAGCAGTCGTCCGCCGTAAAGCCATCGGCTAAGTCTTACCCCGGCCCAGTCTTAACCCATGCTGACTCTGAAAGTATAGATCTCTACAAAAGTCCTGGCCCTGGCCCATGTTGACTCAGCCTGTCATTGGGCCAGACCTGACACACCTGATGCCCACACCTGTTCTGGTTTGGTCTGGTGCAGGCCTGGAGACCGGAAGTTCAGAGGTCAGTGGTTCAGAGGTCAGGCTGAGTGTGCCTCTGCCCTCTTTAATGATGCTTTAAGATAATACAGAGCCAGACGTGCCAGGGTCAAAGATCAAAGACCGCCCGCGGGGAGGGAGGGGGGAGGGGGATGAAAAGGGATGTGAGGAAGCAGGAGGCAAAACGTCCCAAATGGGCAGTTGAACGTTTGCAGAAGAAGGGAGGAGGCAGAAAGCTGTCCCACGGGGTTCAGGAGAAATAGGTCTGAGCAGCATGGAAAGCCTTAATGCTGATGTTAGTATTCTATACAGACCACCCTTCAACTCTTCAGTAATGCAAGGCCATGCCAGACGCAGCACTCTAGAGAGAGAGAAATACACAGAGAAAAAGACAGACAGAGACAGAGAGACAGAGAGAGAGAGAGAGAGAGAGAGATAAGTAGCCACTCTGTTTCCCCTGATCAGATAGAGTGAGAGAGGGAGGAAGGAAGGAAAGCAGCTTTCACTGGCCTCCATCCACCATGCACAGCAGAAATGATTAAACCCATAAGAGGATAATACTAAACTTCTTCCCCTGTATACCCATTCTGTTCTGCTCTGTTCTGTTTTGTTCTGCTCTGTTCTGTTCTGCTCTGCTCTGTTCTGCTCTGCTCTGTTCTGTTCTGTTCTGCTCTGTTCTGTTCTGTTCTACTCTGTTCTGTTCTGCTCTGTTCTGTTCTGCTCTGCTCTGTTCTGTTCTGCTGTTCTGTTTTGTTCTTCTCTGTTCTGTTCTGTTCTGTTCTGCTCTGTTCTGTTTTGTTCTACTCTGTTCTGTTCTGCTCTGTTCTGTTCTGCTCTGTTCTGCTCTGCTCTGTTCTGTTCTGCTCTGTTCTGTTGTTCTGCTGCTGCTCTGTTCTGCTCTGCTCTGTTCTGTTCTGTTCTGCTCTGTTCTGTTCTGTTCTACTCTGTTCTGATCTGTTCTGTTCTGTTCTGTTTTGCTCTATTCTGTTCTACTCTGTTCTGCTCTGTTCTGTTCTGTTTGCTATGTTCTGTTCTGTTTTGCTCTATTCTGTTCTACTCTGTTCTGCTCTGCTCTGTTCTGTTCTGCTCTGCTCTGTTCTGCTCTGTTCTGTTCTGCTCTGTTCTGCTCTGTTCTGTTCTGTTCTGCTCTGTTCTGTTCTGTTCTGTTCTACTCTGTTCTGTTCTGCTCTGCTCTGTTCTGTTTTGTTCTACTCTGTTCTGCTCTGTTCTGTTCTGTTCTGTTTTGCTCTATTCTGTTCTGCTCTGTTCTGCTCTGCTCTGTTCTGCTCTGCTCTGTTCTGTTCTGTTCTGTTCTGTTCTACTCTGTTCTGTTCTGTTCTGTTTTGCTCTATTCTGTTCTGCTCTGTTCTGTTCTACTCTGTTCTGTTCTGTTCTGTTTTGCTCTATTCTGTTCTGTTCTGTTCTGCTCTGTTCTGTTCTACTCTGTTCTGTTCTGTTCTGTTCTACTCTGTTCTGTTCTGCTCTGTTCTGTTCTACTCTGTTCTGTTCTGTTTGTTCTGTTCTGTTCTGTTTCGTTCAGCTCTCTTTACTTTGGATACAGGCTGATTCTTCAAAGTGAGAGTTTTTTAATACTCTTTCATCACCACAACTGCCATGTTCATTCAATATCATCTGATCGTCTGTCTCATGAATGCAGTCTTAGTGTCTTTGCTTTGAGAGGAGAACAGGTCATGAAACACGCTGTGTGTTGTCCATTTGCTTGGGTTGTGGGTTTATTCTTTTTCACACTATTGAAAACCTTTTTGACTACAAACCATTCAAGCAAAACTCAAAGCCTCTGCTTATTACCAAGCTTTCGACATGATATTTGTAGGAAATATGAATCTGGGTTTTTGTAAAGCAGTGAAGTCTTTCTACTGGTAATGAATAGAGAGACATGATGTATCTTGCCTGTTGAGTGCTGTAAGCAGAGCAGAGAGAGGGAGTGGTGTGTTGCCTGGCTCCAGCCAGACGGTAAGAAGAGTGTTGTGTTGCCTGGCTCTAGCCAGACGGTAAGAAGAGTGGTGTGTTGCCTGGCTCCAGCCAGACGGTAAGAAGAGTGTTGTGTTGCCTGGCTCTAGCCAGACGGTAAGAAGAGTGGTGTGTTGCCTGGCTCCAGCCAGACGGTAAGAAGAGTGTTGTGTTGCCTGGCTCTAGCCAGACGGTAAGAAGGGTGTTGTGTTGCCTGGCTCTAGCCAGACGGTAAGAAGAGTGTTGTGTTGCCTGGCTCTAGCCAGATGGTAAGAAGGGTGTTGTGTTGCCTGGTTCTAGTCAGACGGTAAGAAGAGTGTTGTGTTGCCTGGCTCTAGCCAGACGGTAAGAAGAGTGTTGTGTTGCCTGGCTCTAGCCAGACGGTAAGAAGGGTGTTGTGTTGCCTGGCTCTAGCCAGACGGTAAGAAGAGTGTTGTGTTGCCTGGCTCTAGCCAGACGGTAAGAAGAGTGTTGTGTTGCCTGGTTCTAGCCAGACGGTAAGAAGGGTGTTGTGTTGCCTGGCTCTAGCCAGACGGTAAGAAGAGTGTTGTGTTGCCTGGTTCTAGTCAGACGGTAAGAAGAGTGTTGTGTTGCCTGGCTCTAGCCAGATGGTAAGAAGAGTGTTGTGTTGCCTGGCTCTAGCCAGACGGTAAGAAGAGTGTTGTGTTGCCTAGCTCTAGCCAGACGGTAAGAAGAGTGTTGTGTTGCCTGGCTCTAGCCAGACGGTAAGAAGAGTGTTGTGTTGCCTGGCTCTAGCCAGACGGAATGAAGGGTGTTGTGTTGCCTGGCTCTAGCCAGACGGTAAGAAGGGGGTTGTGTTGCCTGGCTCTAGCCATACGGTTGTGTTGCCTGGCTCTAGCCAGACGGTAAGGCTCTAGCCAGACGGTAAGGAACTAGCCAGGCGGTAAGGCTCTAGCTAGACAATAAGGCTCCTACCAGGCGGTAAGGCTCTAGCTAGACAATAAGGCTCTAGCCAGACAATAAGGCTAGCCAGACGGTAAGGCTCGAGCCAGACGGTAAGGCTCTAGCCAGACAATAAGGCTCTAGCCAGACGGTAAGGCTCAAGGCAGGCGGTAAGGCTCTAGCCAGGCAGTAAGGCTCTAGCCAGAAGGTAAGGCTCAAGGCAGGCGGTAAGGCTCTAGCCAGGCAGTAAGGCTCTAGCCAGGCAGTAATGCTCTAGCCAGAAGGTAAGGCTCAAGGCAGGCGGTAAGGCTCTAGCCAGGCGGTAAGGCTCTAGCCAGACGGTAGCTCTAGCCAGGCAGTAAGGCTCTAGCCAGACGGTAAGGCTCAAGGCGGGCGGTAAGGCTCTAGCCAGGCGGTAAGGCTCTAGCCAGGCGGTAAGGCAAGCCAGACTGTAAGGCTCTAGCCAGACGGTAAGGCTCAAGGCAGGCGGTAAGGCTCAAGGCAGGCGGTAAGGCTCTAGCCAGGCGGTAAGGCTCAAGGCAGGCGGTAAGGCTCTAGCCAGACGGTAAGGCTCAAGGCAGGCGGTAAGGCTCTAGCTAGACAATACGGCTCTAGCCAGACAGTAAGGCTCTAGCTAGACAATAAGGCTCTAGCCAGACAGTAAGCCAGGCTTTATGGTAAGTGATCAGGTTGGTATGGTAACGGCAGTGTGGGGTGTTGAGCCAAGCACTTTCTACTCTTTACCAGATGTTATCAAGCGTGTTAAAAGTAAACAATTCCACATGAACCATGCTGGCCGTCAGCCAAACCCCTCCCCTCTGCTCTGCAGTCTGTATAGATCTGACAGGAGAGGTTGGGGAGGGAAATGGATGTGACTGAACAGACATTTAATAACTGGATTTAAGCTAACAGATCTATCTCTATTCCTGGGTCAAAACACAGAGTGGTCTTGACAGGAGATCTTTCTACTTAATGTTGACGTTAAACAATATATATTTATATTTATATAGTGCCGTAAAAAAAAGTATATTTGTGGTCCTTCTGTAGCTCAGTTGGTAGAGCATGGAGCTTGTAACGCCAGGGTAGTGGGTTCGATTTCTGGGACCACCCATACGTAGAATGTATGCACACATGACTGTAAGTCGCTTTGGATAAAAGCGTCTGCTAAATGGCATATATATATAACACTGAATGTTAGCAGATCTTCAACCAAAAACCTCATATTAGATAAAGGAAATCTCCGTGAACAAATAACGCAGCAATGACATACTTAATTTATTTCATAAACTCATTCATGACAACACCCACTGACCCTGTGTGGAAAAGTAATTGCCCCCGTTACACTCAATAACTGTTTGTGCCGCCTTTAACTGCAGTGATTCAAATCAAACCCTTCCTGTAGTTGATCAGTCCACCTTTAGCTGCAAAGACTCCAACCAACCACTTCCTGTAGTTGATCAGTCCACCTTTAGCTGCAAAGACTCCAACCAATCACTTCCTGTAGTTTATCAGTCCACCTTTAGCTGCAATGACTCCAACCAATCACTTCCTGTAGTTGTCCACCTGATCAACCACTTCCTGTCCCCACCTTTAACTACAAAGACTGCAGTCCACCTTTAGACTCCAACCAACCACTTCCTGTAGTTGTTGATGATCAGTCCACCTTCCTGTAGTTTATCTCCAGCAGCTGACTCAACCAACCACTTCCTGTAGTTGTTGATCAGTCCACCTTTAGCTGCAATGACTTCAACCAACCACTTCCTGTAGTAGTTGATCAGTCCACCTCAACTGCAGTGACTGCAACCAACCACTTCCTGTAGTTGTTGATCAGTCCACCTTTAACTACAAAGACTCCAACCAACCACTTCCTGTAGTTGTTGATCAGTCCACCTTTAGCTGCAAAGACTTCAACCAACCACTTCCTGTAGTAGTTGATCAGTCCACCTTTAGCTGCAATGACTTCAACCAACCACTTCCTGTAGTAGTTGATCAGTCCACCTTCAACTGCAGTGACTCCAACCAACCACTTCCTGTAGTTGTTGATCAGTCCACCTTTAGCTGCAATGACTCCAACCAACCACTTCCTGTAGTAGTTGATCAGTCCACCTTTAACTGCAATGACTCCAACCAACCACTTCCTGTAGTAGTTGATCAGTCCACCTTCAACTGCAGTGACTCCAACCAACCACTTCCTGTAGTTGTTGATCAGTCTCTTACGTCGTTGTGGAAGAACCTGACCCCAAACCATCACACTACCACCACCATGCTGACCCCAAACCATCACACGACCACCACCATGCTGACCCCAAACCATCACACTACCACCACCATGCTGACCCCAAACCATCACACTACCACCACCATGCTGACCCCAAACCATCACACTACCACCACCATGCTGACCCCAAACCATCACACTACCACCACCATGCTGGACCCCAAACCATCACACTACCACCACCATGCTGACCCCAAACCATCACACTACCACCACCATGCTGACCCCAAACCATCACACTACCACCACCATGCTGACCCCAAACCATCACACTACCACCACCATGCTGACCCCAAACCATCACACTACCACAACCATGCTGACCCCAAACCATCACACTACCACCACCATGCTGACCCCAAACCATCACACCACCACCATGCTGACCCCAAACCATCACACTACCACCACCATGCTGACCCCAAACCATCACACTACCACCACCATGCTGACCCCAAACCATCACACCACCACCATGCTGACCCCAAACCATCACACTACCACCACCATGCTGGACCCCAAACCATCACACTACCACCACCATGCTGACCCCAAACCATCACACTACCACCACCATGCTGACCCCAAACCATCACACTACCACCACCATGCTGACCCCAAACCATCACACTACCACCACCATGCTGACCCCAAACCATCTCACTACCACCACCATGCTGACCCCAAACCATCACACTACCACCACCATGCTGACCCCAAACCATCACACGACCACCACCATGCTGACCCCAAACCATCACACTACCACCATGCTGACCCCAAACCATCACACTACCACCACCATGCTGACCCCAAACCATCACACTACC
>NC_068429.1:4564723-4577223 GCF_023373465.1 Oncorhynchus keta | reverse complement strand
CAGGGTTGGAGTTGTGATTCCATTGTACCAGACAAGGAGCCAGATGGACAGGGTTTGAGTTGTGATTCCATTGTACCAGACAAGGAGCCAGATGGACAGGGTTTGAGTTGTGATTCCATTGTACCAGACAAGGAGCCAGATGGACAGGGTTTGAGTTGTGATTCCATTGTACCCGACAAGGTGCCAGATGGACCGGGTTTGAGTCGTGATTCCATTGTACCCGACAAGTCTGGTTGTGTGTTACTACAGTAGAGTCTGGTTGTGTGTTACTACAGTAGAGTCTGGTTGTGTGTTACTACAGTAGAGTCTGGCTGTGTGTTACTACAGTAGAGTCTGGCTGTGTGTTACTACAGTAGAGTCTGGCTGTGTGTTACTACAGTAGAGTCTGGTTGTGTGTTACTACAGTAGAGTCTGGTTGTGTGTTACTACAGTAGAGTCTGGCTGTGTGTTACTACAGTAGAGTCTGGTTGTGTGTTACTACAGTAGAGTCTGGTTGTGTGTTACTACAGTAGAGTCTGGTTGTGTGTTACTACAGTAGAGTCTGGCTGTGTGTTACTACAGTAGAGTCTGGCTGTGTGTTACTACAGTAGAGTCTGGTTGTGTGTTACTACAGTAGAGTCTGGCTGTGTGTTACTACAGTAGAGTCTGGTTGTGTGTTACTACAGTAGAGTCTGGTTGTGTGTTACTACAGTAGAGTCTGGTTGTGTGTTACTACAGTAGAGTCTGGCTGTGTGTTACTACAGTAGAGTCTGGTTGTGTGTTACTACAGTAGAGTCTGGTTGTGTGTTACTACAGTAGAGTCTGGTTGTGTGTTACTACAGTAGAGTCTGGTTGTGTGTTACTACAGTAGAGTCTGGTTGTGTGTTACTACAGTAGAGTCTGGCTGTGTGTTACTACAGTAGAGTCTGGCTGTGTGTTACTACAGTAGAGTCTGGTTGTGTGTTACTACAGTAGAGTCTGGTTGTGTGTTACTACAGTAGAGTCTGGTTGTGTGTTACTACAGTAGAGTCTGGCTGTGTGTTACTACAGTAGAGTCTGGTTGTGTGTTACTACAGTAGAGTCTGGTTGTGTGTTACTACAGTAGAGTCTGGTTGTGTGTTACTACAGTAGAGTCTGGCTGTGTGTTACTACAGTAGAGTCTGGTTGTGTGTTACTACAGTAGAGTCTGGTTGTGTGTTACTACAGTAGAGTCTGGCTGTGTGTTACTACAGTAGAGTCTGGCTGTGTGTTACTACAGTAGAGTCTGGCTGTGTGTTACTACAGTAGAGTCTGGCTGTGTGTTACTACAGTAGAGTCTGGTTGTGTGTTACTACAGTAGAGTCTGGCTGTGTGTTACTACAGTAGAGTCTGGCTGTGTGTTACTACAGTAGAGTCTGGCTGTGTGTTACTACAGTAGAGTCTGGTTGTGTGTTACTACAGTAGAGTCTGGCTGTGTGTTACTACAGTAGAGTCTGGCTGTGTGTTACTACAGTAGAGTCTGGTTGTGTGTTAATACAGTAGAGTCTGGCTGTGTGTTACTACAGTACCTCCTGGTGTCAACCTCACAGTGACCTGGGTTGCGTTCGAAAAGCAGACCGTTAAAAACTGTTTCAGTAGGCTATATATATTCCCAGGCGTTGTCCCTGTATGGAGATAGGTGTAGGATGAGCAGGAAGGGGCAGGTCAGCCTGCCACAGCAGTCGGTCACGCTGTAGTGCCTGGGCGCCGTCACGCTGTAGTGCCTGGGCACCGTCACGCAAGATGGAACACGTTCTCGGCCGGAGCTGGGCCTGCTCATTTCCTCATGTTTGACGCAGCTCTCGTTACTGACAGGCTTTCTTCTGTGGCTGTCTGGGGGGCTGTCGTTTAGTATGCAGCCCCTCTTCTGTCTGCCCTTTTTAATCCGTGTCTTCTATCTCTCTCTCTTCTCTGTCTCCCTCTCTCTCTCTCTCTCTCTCTCTCTCTCTCTCTCTCTCTCTCTCTCTCTCTCTCTCTGTCTGTCTGTCTCTTTGTCTCTCTCTTCTCTGTCTCTCTCTCTCCCTCCTCCCTCTCTCTCTCAACCTCCATTTCTCTCACTCTCTCTCCCTCTCTCTCTCTACTCTCTCTACCTCCCTTCTCTCTCTCTCTCTCTCTCTCTCTCTCTCTGCCCTTCCCTCTCCCTCTGTTCCTCCTGTCCTCTGTCCTTCCCTCTCTCTCTGTTCCTCCTGTTCTCTGTCCTTCCCTCTCTCTCTGTTCCTCCTGTCCTCTGTCCTTCCCTCTCTCTCTGTTCCTCCTGTCCTCTGTCCTTCCCTCTCCCTCTGTTCCTCCTGTCCTCTGTTCTTCCCTCTCTCTCTGTTCCCCCTGTCCTCTGCCCTTCCCTCTCTCTCTGTTCCCCCTGTCCTCTGTCCTTCCCTCTCTCTCTGTTCCTCCTGTCCTCTGTCCTTCCCTCTCTCTCTGTTCCTCCTGTCCTCTGCCCTTCCCTCTCTCTCTGTTCCTCCTGTCCTCTGTCCTTCCCTCTCTCTCTGTTCCTCCTGTCCTCTGTCCTTCCCTCTCTCTCTGTTCCTCCTGTCCTCTGTCCTTCCCTCTCTCTCTGTTCCCCCTGTCCTCTGTCCTTCCCTCTCCCTTTCTCTCTGTTCCTCCTGTCCTCTGCCCTTCCCTCTCTTAGTTTCTCTGTCCCTCCTGTCCTCTCTCTCTATGTTCCTCCTGTCCTCTGCCCTTCTCTCTCTCTATGTTCCTCCTGTCCTCTGCCCTTCTCTCTCTCTATGTTCCTCCTGTCCTCTGTCCTTCCCTCTCTCTCTGTTCCTCCTGTCCTCTGCCCTTCCCTCTCTTAGTTTCTCTGTTCCCCTGTCCTCTGTCCTTCCCTCTCTCTCTGTTCCTCCTGTCCTCTGTCCTTCCCTCTCCCTTTCTCTCTGTTCCTCCTGTCCTCTGTCCTTCCCTCTACCTTTCTCTCTGTTCCCCTGTCCTCTGTCCTTCCCTCTCTCTCTGTTCCTCCTGTCCTCTGTCCTTCCCTCTCCCTTTCTCTCTGTTCCTCCTGTCCTCTGTCCTTCCCTCTCCCTTTCTCTCTGTTCCTCCTGTCCTCTGTCCTTCCCTCTCTCTCTGTTCCTCCTGTCCTCTGTCCTTCCCTCTCTCTATGTTCCTCCTGTCCTCTGTCCTTCCCTCTCCCTCTGTTCCTCCTGTCCTCTGTCCTTCCCTCTACCTCTGTTCCTCCTGTCCTCTGTCCTTCCCTCTCTTAGTTTCTCTATTCCTCCTGTCCTCTGTTCTTCCCTCTCTTAGTTTCTCTATTCCTCCTGTCCTCTGTTCTTCCCTCTCTTAGTTTCTCTATTCCTCCTGTCCTCTGTTCTTCCCTCTCTTAGTTTCTCTATTCCTCCTGTCCTCTGTTCTTCCCTCTCTTAGTTTCTCTATTCCTCCTGTCCTCTGCCCTTCCCTCTCCCTCTCCCTCTGTTCCTCCTGTCCTCTGTCCTTCCCTCTCCCTCTGTTCCTCCTGTCCTCTGCCCTTCCCTCTCCCTCTCCCTCTGTTCCTCCTGTCCTCTGTCCTTCCCTCTCTTAGTTTCTCTGTTCCTCCTGTCCTCTGCCCTTCTCTCTCTCTCTGTTCCCCCTGTCCTCTGTCCTTCCCTCTCTCTCTGTTCCCCCTGTCCTCTGTCCTTCCCTCTCTTAGTTTCCCTCTCTTAGTTTCTCTGTTCCCCCTGTCCTCTGCCCTTCCCTCTCCCTTTCTCTCTCTGTTCCTCCTGTCCTCTGTCCTTCCCTCTCTCTCTCTGTTCCTCCTTTCCTCTGTCCTTCCGTCTCTTAGTTTCTCTGTTCCTCCTGTCCTATGTCCTTCCCTCTCTCTCTGTTCCTCCTGTCCTCTGTCCTTCCCTCTCTCTCTGTTCCTCCTGTCCTCTGCCCTTCCGTCTCTTAGTTTCTCTGTTCCTCCTGTCCTATGTCCTTCCCTCTCTCTCTGTTCCTCCTGTCCTCTGCCCTTCCCTCTCTCTCTGTTCCTCCTGTCCTCTGTCCTTCCCTCTCTTAGTTTCCCTCTCTTAGTTTCTCTGTTCCTCCTGTCCTCTGTCCTTCCCTCTCTCTCTGTTCCTCCTGTCCTCTGTCCTTCCCTCTCTTAGTTTCCCTCTCTTAGTTTCTCTGTTCCTCCTGTCCTCTGTCCTTCCCTCTCTTAGTTTCCCTCTCTTAGTTTCTCTGTTCCTCCTGTCCTCTGTCCTTCCCTCTCTCTCTGTTCCCCCTGTCCTCTGCCCTTCCCTCTCTCTCTGTTCCCCCTGTCCTCTGTCCTTCCCTCTCTCTCTGTTCCCCCTGTCCTCTGTCCTTCCCTCTCTCTCTGTTCCTCCTGTCCTCTGTCCTTCCCTCTCCCTCTGTTCCTCCTGTCCTCTGCCCTTCCCTCTCTCTCTGTTCCTCCTGTCCTCTGCCCTTCCCTCTCTCTCTGTTCCTCCTGTCCTCTGTCCTTCCCTCTCTTAGTTTCCCTCTCTTAGTTTCTCTGTTCCTCCTGTCCTCTGTCCTTCCCTCTCTCTCTGTTCCTCCTGTCCTCTGTCCTTCCCTCTCTCTCTGTTCCCCCTGTCCTCTGCCCTTCCCTCTCTCTCTGTTCCCCCTGTCCTCTGTCCTTCCCTCTCTCTCTGTTCCCCCTGTCCTCTGTGTCCTCTGTCCTTCCCTCTCTCTCTGTTCCTCCTGTCCTCTGTCCTTCCCTCTCCCTCTGTTCCTCCTGTCCTCTGCCCTTCCCTCTCTCTCTGTTCCTCCTGTCCTCTGTCCTTCCCTCTCTTAGTTTCCCTCTCTTAGTTTCTCTGTTCCTCATGTCCTCTGTCCTTCCCTCTCTCTCTGTTCCCCCTGTCCTCTGTCCTTCCCTCTCTCTCTCTGTTCCCCCTGTCCTCTGCCCTTCCCTCTCTCTCTGTTCCCCCTGTCCTCTGTCCTTCCCTCTCTCTCTGTTCCCCCTGTCCTCTGTGTCCTCTGTCCTTCCCTCTCTCTCTGTTCCTCCTGTCCTCTGTCCTTCCCTCTCCCTCTGTTCCTCCTGTCCTCTGCCCTTCCCTCTCTCTCTGTTCCTCCTGTCCTCTGTCCTTCCCTCTCTTAGTTTCCCTCTCTTAGTTTCTCTGTTCCTCCTGTCCTCTGTCCTTCCCTCTCCCTCTGTTCCTCCTGTCCTCTGTCCTTCCCTCTCTCTATGTTCCTCCTGTCCTCTGTCCTTCCCTCTCCCTCTGTTCCTCCTGTCCTCTGCCCTTCCCTCTCTCTCTGTTCCTCCTGTCCTCTGTCCTTCCCTCTCCCTCTGTTCCTCCTGTCCTCTGCCCTTCCCTATCCCTCTGTTCCTCCTGTCCTCTGTCCTTCGCTCTCTTAGTTTCTCTGTTCCTCCTGTCCTCTGCCCTTCCCTCTCTTAGTTTCTCTGTTCCCCTGTCCTCTGTCCTTCCCTCTCCCTTTCTCTCTGTTCCTCCTGTCCTCTGTCCTTCCCTCTCTCTCTGTTCCTCCTGTCCTCTGTCCTTCCCTCTCCCTTTCTCTCTGTTCCTCCTGTCCTCTGTCCTTCCCTCTCTCTCTGTTCCTCCTGTCCTCTGCCATTCCCTCTCTTAGTTTCTCTGTTCCCCCTGTCCTCTGTCCTTCCCTCTCCCTTTCTCTCTGTTCCTCCTGTCCTCTGTCCTTCCCTCTCTCTCTGTTCCTCCTGTCCTCTGTCCTTCCCTCTCCCTTTCTCTCTGTTCCTCCTGTCCTCTGTCCTTCCCTCTCTCTCTGTTCCTCCTGTCCTCTGTCCTTCCCTCTCCATCTCTCTCTCTGTTCCTCCTGTCCTCTGCCCTTCACTCTCTCTCTGTTCCCCCTGTCCTCTGTCCTTCCCTCTCTCTCTGTTCCTCCTGTCCTCTGTCCTTCTCTCTCTTAGTTTCTCTCTTCCTCCTGTCCTGCTGACCTGACCTGCTGTTAGACTTTTACATTACAGCAACATGACCTACTGTTAGACTCTTATCATGCAGCAACATGACCTGCTGTTAGACTCTTATCATGTAGCAACATGACCTGCTGTTAGACTCTTATCATGTAGCAACATGACCTGCTGTTAGACTCATATCATGTAGCAACATGACCTGCTGTTAGACTCATATCATGTAGCAACATGACCTGCTGTTAGACTCTTATCATGTAGCAACATGACCTGCTGTTAGACTCTTATCATGCAGCAACATGACCTGCTGTTAGACTCTTATCATGTAGCAACATGACCTGCTGTTAGACTCTTATCATGTAGCAACATGACCTGCTGTTAGACTCTTATCATGTAACAACATGACCTGCTGTTAGACTCTTATCATGTAGCAACATGACCTGCTGTTAGACTCTTATCATGTAGCAACATGACCTGCTGTTAGACTCTTATCATGCAGCAACATGACCTGCTGTTAGACTCTTATCATGTAGCAACATGACCTGCTGTTAGACTCTTATCATGTAGCAACATGACCTGCTGTTAGACTCTTATCATGTAGCAACATGACCTGCACATATAGAGCAAGAAGTAGTGCTCTATATAGGGAATAGGGTGGAAGTAGTGCTCTACATAGGGAATAGGGTGGAAGTAGTGTACTACATAGGGAATAGGGTGGAAGTAGTGCTCTACATAGGGAATAGGGTGGAAGTAGTGCTCTACATAGGGAATAGGGTGGAAGTAGTGCTCTACATAGGGAATAGGGTGGAAGTATTGTACTACATAGGGAATAGGGTGGAAGTAGTGCTCTACATAGGGAATAGGGTGGAAGTAGTGCTCTACATAGGGAATAGGGTGGAAGTAGTGCTCTACATATGGAATAGGGTGTAAGTAGTGCCCATCATAGGGAATAGGGTGTAAGTAGTGCTCTACATAGGGAATAGGGTGGAAGTAGTGTACTACATAGGGAATAGGGTTGAAGTAGTGCTCTATATAGGGAGTAGGGTGGAAGTAGTGCTCTACATAGGGAATAGGGTGGAAGTAGTGCTCTACATAAGGAATAGGGTGGAAGTAGTGCTCTACATAGGGAATAGGGTGGAAGTAGTGTACTACATAGGGAATAGGGTGGAAGTAGTGCTCTACATATGGAATAGGGTGTAAGTAGTGCCCATCATAGGGAATATGGTGGAAGTAGTGCTCTACATAGGGAATAGGGTGGTAGTAGTGCTCTACATAGGGCATAGGGTGGAAGTAGTGCTCTATATAGGGAATAGGGTGGAAGTAGTGCTCTACATAGGGAATAGGGTGGAAGTAGTGTACTACATATGGAATAGGGTGGAAGTAGTGTACTACATAGGGAATAGGGTGGAAGTAGTGTACTACATAAGGAATAGGGTGGAAGTAGTGTACTACATAGGGAATAGTGTGGAAGTAGTGCTCTACATAGGGAATAGGGTGGAAGTAGTGTACTACATAGGGAATAGGGTGGAAGTAGTGCACTACATAGGGAATAGGGTGGAAGTAGTGTACTACATAGGGAATAGGGTGGAAGTAGTGCACTACATAGGGAATAGGGTGTAAGTAGTGCCCATCATAGGGAATAGGGTGGAAGTAGTGTACTACATAGGGAATAGGGTAGAAGTAGTGCTCTATATAGGGAGTAGGGTGGAAGTAGTGCTCTATATAGGGAGTAGGGTGGAAGTAGTGCTCTACATAGGGAATAGGGTGGAAGTAGTGCTCTATATAGGGAATAGGGTGGAAGTAGTGCTCTACATAGGGAATAGGGTGGAAGTAGTGCTCTACATAGGGAATAGGGTGGAAGTATTGTACTACATAGGGAATAGGGTGGAAGTAGTGCTCTACATAGGTAATAGGGTGTAAGTAGTGCCCGTCATAGGGAATAGGGTGTAAGTAGTGCCCATCATAGGGAATAGGGTGGAAGTAGTGTACTACATAGGGAATAGGGTAGAAGTAGTGCTCTATATAGGGAGTAGGGTGGAAGTAGTGCTCTATATAGGGAGTAGGGTGGAAGTAGTGCTCTACATAGGGAATAGGGTGGAAGTAGTGCTCTATATAGGGAATAGGGTGGAAGTAGTGCTCTACATAGGGAATAGGGTGGAAGTAGTGTACTACATAGGGAATAGGGTGGAAGTAGTGCTCTACATATGGAATAGGGTGTAAGTAGTGCCCATCATAGGGAATAGGGTGGAAGTAGTGCTCTACATAGGGAATAGGGTGGAAGTAGTGCTCTACATAGGGAATAGGGTGGAAGTAGTGCTCTATATAGGGAATAGGGTGGAAGTAGTGCTCTACATAGGGAATAGGGTGGAAGTAGTGTACTACATATGGAATAGGGTGGAAGTAGTGCACTACATAGGGAATAGGGTGCCATTTGGCCCATAGCCTGGGAATTCTGCATACATTAGCATTTGAATCATTCAGCACTATGCAGAGAGGATAGCGTCCCCTCTCATCCCCTCATAGAATAGGAGAGAGAGAGAGAGAGAGAGAGAGAGAGAGACAGAGAGAAAAAATCCCTGTTCTACAGAAGAAGAGGAAACATGAAAAGGTGCCACTCTAAAGTTAATGCTTTTGATTGGAAAATGTATCTTCTTTTGTAATGCTGACAGGGTGGTCGGAAAGTAACAACGTGAGCCAACATAACCACCAACCCCCCCTTGTACAGCCACAAGACACTGTTATAAATATGTATGACTCTGTGTGGAACAGAGAACACACAGAACAGAGAACACACAGCTGAAAAAAACACAAACCACATAGAAAACCTTCAAGCAACCGCAGCCGTATCTGACACACACCCTACAGTCATATCCTAGTCTTTTACTGCTCAGACTCACCCGCTATTAATATCATATCCAAGTCATTTAGCCACAGGCACCGATATTCTCTCTCTCATTTTTTTAGTCAGAACAGTGAAGCTTTTCAATTTACATATTCCTCTCACCCACATGAACACATTTTAATGAGATATGTTGGGATATATAGATTTCACGGTCACGAACTAAAGATGTTTGAATGCAGAAACGGCCGACCAGCTCTTAAACGTTATCGTTGCCTGAAGCGAGAAAAAAAAATAGTTTTTACTTCGATATCTCTGTTGATTCAGGACGAGTTGTTTCATTGGACGATGACACTATCTAGTTGGAAGTTTAAAGTTTACCTCAGCGGGTAAATAGTAACTGTCTGGACATACAAGGTCTGTGAAGACAAGACAGACACGCCAGTGAAGCTGTGGTATGCAGCAAATCAAATGTTAATCAGGTCACGTGCTTCTGAAAACAACAGGCGTAGATTAAGAGTGAACCACGTACTTACGGGCCCTTCGCAACAACGCACAGAGAAACATAGAGAAATAAATAACACACAGAATACTGTAAATACACAATGATTAGGAGGTAGTTCTAAATACACAATGATTAGGAGGTAGTTCTAAATACACAATGATTAGGAGGTAGTTCTAAATACACAATGATTAGGAGGTAGTTCTAAATACACAATGATTAGGAGGTAGTTCTAAATACACAATGATTAGGAGGTAGTTCTAAATACACAATGATTAGGAGGTAGTTCTAAATACACAATGATTAGGAGGTAGTTCTAAATACACAATGATTAGGAGATAGTTCTAAATACACAATGATTAGGAGGTAGTTCTAAATACACAATGATTAGGAGGTAGTTCTAAATACACAATGATTAGGAGGTAGTTCTAAATACACAATGATTAGGAGATAGTTCTAAATACACAATGATTAGGAGATAGTTCTAAATACACAATGATTAGGAGATAGTTCTAAATGCTCAATGATTAGGAGATAGTTCTAACTACACAATGATTAGGAGATAGTTCTAAATACACAATGAGCAGGAGATAGTTCTAAATGCACAATAATTAGGAGATAGTTCTAACTACACAATGATTAGGAGATAGTTCTATATACACAATGATCGTGCAGTAAGAAGGAGGTAGTTTTAAATACCCAATGATCATGCAGTGGGCAGGAGGTAGTTCTAAATACCCAATGATCATGCAGTGGGCAGGAGATAGTTATCTATGTATCTCTATTTACTACAAGCTAGTTCTGTAGTAGATAGCAGTAGGACTGTACAGGCATTCGTAAAGTTACGTTACGGCCTTATTCTAAAATGGATTAAATACATGTTTTTCCTCGTCAGTCTACACACAATACCCCATAATGACATCATAATACCCCACAATGACATCACAATACCCCACAATGACATCACAATACCCCACAATGACATCACAATACCCCACAATGACATCACAATACCCCATAATGACATCACAATACCCCATAATGACATCACAATACCCCACAATGACATCACAATACCCCACAATGACATCACAATACCCCACAATGACATCACAATACCCCACAATGACATCACAATACACCACAATGACATCACAATACCCCATGATGACAGATACAGACTGCTTTAAACAGCTAGGGGTTTATTCACATACACTACTGGTCAAAGGTTTGGACACACCTACTCATTCCAGGGATTTCTTTATTTTTACTATTTTATACATTGTAGAATAATAGTGAAGACCTCAAAACTATGAAATAACACATATGGAATCATGTAGTAACCGAAAAAGTGTTAAACAAATCTAAATCTATTGTTTGATTTTTCAAAGTATCCACCCTTTGCCTTGATGACAGCTTTGCACACTCTGATAGTCTTATCGTCTATATGAGGTCAGAGCAAAAACCAAGCCATGAGGTCAAAAGGAATTGCCTGTTGAGCTCCAAAACAGGATTGTGTTCAGGCACAGATCTGGGGAAGGGTGCCGAAACATTTCTGCACCATTGAAGGTCCACAAGAACACAGGTGCCTCCAAAGTTTGGAATCGAATCACCAAGACTCTTCCTAGAGCTGGCCACCCGGCCAAACTGAGATATCGGGGGAGAAGGGTTTTGGTCAGGGAGGTGACCAAGAACCTGATGTTCACTCTGAAAGAGCTCCAGAGTTTCTCTGTAGAGATGGGAGAAGGACAACCATCTCTGCAGCACTCCACCAAATCAGGCCTTTATAGTAGAGTGGCCAGACAGAAGCCACTCCTCAGTAAAAGGCACATGGTAGATCTAATTGGGTCTGTAATATATATTGGTGCTAGTATGATAGATGTCTGATAGGACCTGTGAATGCAGGTCAGCCATGCTAATGATGAACCTGAGGTTCAGTATTCACTAAAGGACAAAGGCTACTCCATCTGAACAGTCTACTGTAGAAGTAGTGTGTACCTGGGAACCCGTCAGGATGGTCCGCGGCTTCAGATGCTCTGAGACCCTGATAAAGGCATTTGACAAATAAAACGTTGATTTTTGAAACAAGCTAAGGGTCTGTAATTGTCCTACCAAGAGTTGCTGAATATCGTCTCATCTTCAGCAGTCTGCTCCGCTGTTCATATACTTTGGTTTCAAAGTAAGGTAACAATATTCAAGAGAATGAACCATCTCCTGCTGTTTCTCTCCTCCCTCTAGGTGCACAGTCCTCCTCATCGTCCCAGGTGTTCGTGGACTTCAGCTTCGTTCTGGAACCCCAGGACACGGTGACATTACGGGGCGGTGTTCTTCAGCTGGACTGTGAGGCTCAGTCAGACCAGGGTATTCCAATCATCATCTGGAAGAAGGACGGGGTGCTGCTCAGCGCCGTGGTGGACGAGAGGAGACAGCAGCTCCCTAACGGGTCTCTGGTGGTCCAGAACGTGGTCCATTCACGACACCACCGACCTGACGAGGGGCTCTACCAGTGTCTGGCCAGGCTGGATGGGGTGGGGGCCATCGTCAGCAGAACGGCTCAAGTGACTGTTTCTGGTAAGAGCCCTTTACTGTTGTACTTGTCTTTCCTGTACATTTAACACGTCAGTTCCTCTTACAAGTCCTGAGTTTTGCAGATCAAACCAAAATCAAATCAAATGTATTTATATAGCCCTTCTTACATCAGCTGTGAAAAAAAATACCATTTCCAATTAACACACGAATATTAATACACACTTGAACATGTGTCAAATAGGACAAGCAAGTTATTATAATTATTATTATTGTTATTATATTTAGCAAACACTTTGAGAAAGGACAGGAAAGATGTATTTTTATTATTATTTGTATAATAATTATTAACATTATTATTATTGTTATTACTGTTATTATTATAATTATAATTATTGTCATTACTGTTATTATTATAATTATTATTATTGTCATTACTGTTATTATTATAATTATAATTATTGTCATTACTGTTATAACTATAATTATAATTATTGTCATTACTGTTATAACTATAATTATAATTATTATTGTTATTAAAATTATAATTATGTGTGTTATTATAATTATTGTTATTATAATTGTTTTTGTTACTAGTTTTATTCTTATTATAATACGTTTTATTATTTCAATTGTTATTATTATTTTAATTTGTATTATTATACTTATAATTGTAATTTTTTAAATTTTTTTCTTCCGTTCTAACTGTATTGTTGGTTAAGGGCTCGTATGTTAGCATTTCACGCTAAAATCTACACTTGTTGTATTGGGCCCATGTGACAAATAACATTTGATTTGATTGTATTTGATTTGAATACCATTCATTCATTCACTGACTGAATGCAGTGAGA
>NC_068429.1:4544723-4562223 GCF_023373465.1 Oncorhynchus keta | reverse complement strand
TCAGAGAGCCTCCAACAACCTGTATTATAGGTCAGAGGTCAGAGATCCTCCAACAACCTGTATTATAGGTCAGAGGTCAGAGAGCCTCCAACAACCTGTATTATAGGTCAGAGGTCAGAGAGCCTCTGCCAGTTAATCAGAGGTGTCCAGCCTTTGTGTTGTTGTCTTGCTCAGTGCCTGTATGGTGCATACAGACAGATTTAATGTCTGACTATCAAAGGCATGTCACTGTAGTTCCCCTTGTGCTTCTATAATGTGTTGTTACTGGTCAGGTCTGCTAACGGACACGTGAGAACACAGTTACAGCAGGGTTGAGGATTCTGTCCTGTGTGCTTAACTCCTCTCCTGCTAGGAGTACAGTCACACATGACATAGCCTCCTGTACAGGCCCCTGAAACAACACTCTGCTGTTTCAGTTCATTTCCTCTCATCCCATTTCCATTTATCCAACATATTAGGGCTGAACAGTGTGCTGTTGGAACAAGCTGTAAAAACCCTGCTGTTGTAGAACCATTAGAAGCATAAGGAGATATAAGTAAGTCAGAATTGCATTCTGCAAACTCTGCAGGATGCTAACATCTAGCTGGCGGGTCACACAACAGTCTCCTCCTCCTCAACCTCCTCTACAAACATTCTCCTCTACTACGTCCTCCTCTACCTCCTCTACCTCCTCCTCTACCTCCTCCTCTACTACCTCCTCCTCTTGTACCTCCTCCTCTACTACCTCCTCTACCTCCTCCTCTACTACCTCCTCTGCCTCCTCCTCTACTACCTCCTCCTCTACCTCTTCCTCCTCTACCTCCTCCTCAACTACCTCCTCCTCTACTACCTCCTCCTCTACTACCTCCTCCTCTACTACCTCCTCTACCTCCTCCTCCTCTACTACCTCCTCCTCTACTACCTCCTCCTCTACTACCTCCTCCTCTACTACCTCCTCCTCTTCTACCTCCTCCTCTACTACCTCCTCCTCTACTACCTCCTCCTCTACCTCCTCTACCTCTTCCTCCTCTACCTCCTCCTCAACTACCTCCTCCTCTACTACCTCCTCCTCTACTACTTCCCCCTCTACCTCCTCCTCTTCTAGCTCCTCCTCTACCTCCTCCTCTACCTCCTCCTCTACTACCTCCTCCTCTACTACCTCCTCCTCCACTACCTCCTCCTCCTCTTCTACCTCCTCCTCTACTACCTCCTCCTCTACCTCCTCCTCTACCTCCTCTACCTCTTCCTCCTCTACCTCCTCCTCCTATACCTCTTCCTCCTCTACCTCCTCCTCTACTTCCTCCTTCTCTACCTCCTCCTCTACTACATCCTCCTCAACTTCCTCCTCCTCTACTACCTCCTCCTCCACCTCCTCCTTCTCTACTCCCTCCTCCTAATCTACTACCTCCTCCTCTACTACCTCCTCCTCAACTTCCTCCTCCTCTACCTCCTCCTCCTCTACTACCTCCTCCTCCACCTCCTCCTTCTCTACTACCTCCTCCTCCTCTACTACCTCCTCCTCTACCTCCTCCTTCTCTACTACATCCTCCTCTACTACCTTCTCCTCTACCCCCTCCTCTACTCTCTCCTCCTCTTCTATCTCCTCCTCTACTACCTCCTCCTCTTCTACCTCCTCCTCTACTACCTCCTCTACCTCCTCCTCTACTACCTCCTCCTCTTCTACCGCCTCGTCTACCTCCTCTACTACCTCCTCCTCTACCTTCCTCTACTACCTCCTCCTCTACCTCCTCCTCTACTACCTCCTCCTCTACTACCTCCTCCTCTACCTCCTCATCTACCTCCTCATCTACCTCCTCCTCTACTACCTCCTCCTTCTCTTCTACCTCCTCCTCTACTACCTCCTCCTCTACCTCCTCCTCTACTACCTCCTCCTCTACTAGCTCCTCTACCTCCTCCTTCTCTAGTACCTCCTCCTCATCTACTACCTCCTCCTCTACTACCTCCTCTACCTCCTCCTCCTCTACTACCACCTCCTCTAATACCTCCTCTACCTCCTCCTCATCTACTACATCCTCCTCTACTACCTCCTCCTCTACTACCTCCCCCTCCTCTTCTACCCCCTCCTCTACTACCTCCTCCTCTACCTCCTCTACCTCTTCCTCCTCTACTACCTCCTCCTCCTCTACCTCCTCCTCCTATACCTCTTCCTCCTCTACCTCCTCCTCTACTTCCTCCTCCTCTACCTCCTCCTCAACTTCCTCCTCCTCTACCTCCTCATCTACCTCCTCCTCCTCTACTACCTCCTCCTCCACCTCCTCCTTCTCTACTACCTCCCCCTAATCTACTACCTCCTCCTCTACTACCTCCTCTACCTCCTCCTCCTCTACTACCTCCTCCACCTCCTACTCCTCTACCTCCTCCTCCTCTACTACCTCCTCCACCTCCTACTCCTCTACTACCTCCTCCTCTACTACCTCCTCCTCCTCTACCTCCTCATCTACCTCCTCCTCTACATCCTCCTCTACTACCTCCTCCTCTACTACCTCCTCCTCCTCCTCTACCTCCTCCTCTACTACCTCCTCCTCTACTTCCTCCTCTACTACCTCCTCCTCTACCTCCTCCTCTACTACCTCCTCCTCTACTACCTCCTCCTCTACTACCTCATCCTCTACTACCTCCTCCTCTTCTACCGCCTCGTCTACTACCTCCTCCTCTACTACCTCCTCTACTACCTCCTCCTCTACCTATTCCTCTACTACCTCCTCCTCTACTACCTCCTCCTCTACTACCTCCTCCTCTAACTCCTCCTCTACTACCTCCTCCTCTACTTCCTCATCTACCTCCTCATCTACCTCCTCCTCTACTACCTCCTCCTCCTCTTCTACCTCCTCCTCTACTACCTCTACCTCTTCCTCCTCTACCTCCTCCTCCTCTACCTCCTCCTATACCTCTTCCTCCTCTACCTCATCTACTACCTCCTCTTCAACTTCCTCCTCTACCTCCTCCTCCTCTACTACCTCCTCCTCTACTACCTCCTCTACCTCCTCCTTCTCTACTACCTCCTCCTCATCTACTACCTCCTCTACTACCTCCTCTACCTCCTCCGCCTCTACTACCTCCTCCTCTAATACCTCCTACTCCTCTACTACCTCCTCCACTACTACCTCCTCTACCTCCTCCTCCTCTACTACCTCCTCCTCCACCTAAATAATAAAAAAATAATATGCCATTTAGCAGACGCTTTTATCCAAAGCGACTTACAGTCATGTGTGCATACATTCTACGTATGGGTGATCCCTAATCGAACCCACTACCCCTCGTTACTAGCGCCATGCTCTACCAACTGAGCTACAGAAGGACCACCTCCTCCTTCTCTACTACCTCCCCCTAATCTACTACATCCTCCTCTACAACATCCTCCTCTACCTCCTCCTCCTCTACCACCTCCTCCTCTACTACCTCCTCCGCTACCTCCTCCTCCTCTACTACCTCCTCCTCTACCTCGTCTACTACCTCCTCCTCTACCTCCTCCTCCTCTACACCTCCTCTACCACCTCATCCTCACCTTCCTCCTCCTCTACTACCTCTTCATCTACATCCTTCTCCACTACCTCCTCCTCTACTACCTCCTCCTCTACCTCCTCCTCTACTACCTCCTCTACTACCTCCTCCTCTACCTCATCCTCCTCATCCTACTCTTCTACCTCCCTCCTTCTACATCCTCCTCCTCTACCTCTTCAACTACATCCTCCTCTACCTCCTCCTCTTCCTCCTCTACCTCGTCCTCTTCCTCTTCTACATCCTCCTTCTCTACCTCCTCCTCTTCCTCCTCTACCTCATCCTCTTCCTCTTCTACATCCTCCTCCTCTTCCTCCTCTACCTCCTCCTCTTCCTCCTCTACCTCATCCTCTTCCTCTTCTACATCCTCCTCCTCTTCCTCCTCTACCTCCTCCACAGCTGTTTGGATAAACTTCAGACAGGTTTTCAATGTAACTCTGTATAACGGACTCTGTCGAGCAAGACAGACACACAGGCGCACAGACAAGGAGAACTTTGAGACTGAACACAGAGAGCACTCCAGTGGGTCAGACCAGACAGACCAGTCCGAGACATAAGTAGCTCTTGACCCAGTCAGCCCAAAGACATGGTTAGACTGCACTCATCCTTACCAGAGACAGTTTGGCTTGATGCAGTGAAATAGGCACCCCGTGATAAAACCCATCCATGACGCACAATTTAATACAGGATGTCTTCTGACAGTTTAATGACATTTCATTTTCTTTACCGTTAGGACATATTGCCCTCCTGTTGTAACCATAGAAACCGCCACTACCCTGTGCAGGCTAACGATGGAGCATCAACTGAAAAGTGACATCGGTGTCTTTAAAAGTGATGCCAGTTGGCAGCTGTCGTCAGCCTTGTTGTTAAAGGGGATGATTCGGAGCGTGGCATTCTCCAGCCAAACGGAGCCCTCAGGTCGTGGTGGAAGTGCCCAGTCAGACTAACAGCTGTCATGGAGTAACGGCATCATGACCATGCACTATTTCATCCAATATGGTGCAGACAAGGATCACTGTCTAGAATCCATAGTCTGTTGTCCGTTTGTCTTTCTGCAATAAGCATTTTTTTCCGTTCAATATGGTGTCTGTCTGTCTGTCTGTCTGTCTGTCTGTCTGTCCGTCTGTCTGTCTGTCCGTCTGTCCGTCTGTCCGTCTGTCCGTCTGTCCGTCCGTCCGTCCGTCCGTCCGTGAGTGATAGATGGTCGAACTAAGTTGTTATCCGTAGGACCATATCAGCATTGGGAATTCACTTAATTTTAGGGAAAAAAATCCTAAAATGAAGTGAATTCCCAATGCTGATATGGTCCTACAGATAACAACGCAGTTCGATCATCTATCACAGTCATGGCTATCAGACGGAGATCACCTTACTGCTGCCCCCCGCATCCACCCAGCAGCCATGGTGCTTAATGCCGTTTTCAGGTTCTCTGCTGAGTTCCTCCATGTTCTCAGTGATCATGGGAATTCATGTCCCACTTCTCAGCTCGTTGCAGTGATGTACGGACGGCGTAGACGTCCAACGGTCTGTTGTCTAACGCCACGTTATGGCGTGTTTGAGAGCTCGCGCTACGTACAGAGCAATCACAAGTTTCTCCCTCCGGGCCGTCCCCTTTTTCAACATGGCGTCTTGTAGTCTGGTTCTAGATATGCCATGAGGGTATTGAAGCTGTGATTTCTGTGATCAGAGTGGGGATTTCTGTGATCAGAGTGGGGATTTCTGTGATCAGAGTGGGGATTTCTGTGATCAGAGTGGGGATTTCTGGGATCAGAGTGGGGATTTCTGGGATCAGAGTGGGGATTTCTGGGATCAGAGTGGGGATTTCTGGGAACAGAGTGGGGATTTCTGGGATCAGAGTGGGGATTTCTGTGATCAGAGTGGGGATTTCTGTGATCAGAGTGGGGATTTCTGGGATCAGAGTGGGGATTTTTGGGATCAGAGTGGGGATTTCTGCGATCAGAGTGGGGATTTCTGCGATCAGAGTGGGGATTTCTGGGGGATTTCTGCGATCAGAGTGGGGATTTCTGCGATCAGAGTGGGGATTTCTGCGATCAGAGTGGGGATTTCTGGGATCAGAGTGGGGATTTCTGCGATCAGAGTGGGGATTTCTGGGATCAGAGTGGGGATTTCTGGGATCAGAGTGGGGATTTCTGTGATCAGAGTTTCTGGGGATTTCTGTGATCAGAGTGGGATCAGATTTCTGTGATCAGAGTGGGGATTTCTGTGATCAGAGTGGGGATTTCTGCGATCAGAGTGGGGATTTCTGTGATCAGAGTGGGGATTTCTGTGATCAGAGTGGGGATTTCTGTGATCAGAGTGGGGATTTCTGCGATCAGAGTGGGGATTTCTGCGATCAGAGTGGGGATTTCTGCGATCAGAGTGGGGATTTCTGGGATCAGAGTGGGGATTTCTGCGATCAGAGTGGGGATTTCTGGGATCAGAGTGGGGATTTCTGCGATCAGAGTGGGGATTTCTGCGATCAGAGTGGGGATTTCTGCGATCAGAGTGGGGATTTCTGGGATCAGAGTGGGGATTTCTGGGATCAGAGTGGGGATTTCTGTGATCAGAGTGGGGATTTCTGTGATCAGAGTGGGGATTTCTGTGATCAGAGTGGGGATTTCTGTGATCAGAGTGGGGATTTCTGTGATCAGAGTGGGGATTTCTGTGATCAGAGTGGGGATTTCTGTGATCAGAGTGGGGATTTCTGCGATCAGAGTGGGGATTTCTGTGATCAGAGTGGGGATTTCTGTGATCAGAGTGGGGATTTCTGTGATCAGAGTGGGGATTTCTGCGATCAGAGTGGGGATTTCTGTGATTGGACTGGTGACACAGTGATGCCCTGTCAGTTGGTAAAGCACCTGTACTGCCAACTGTAGATCAATTAAACCCAGTTTGTGTCTCACCACCTTGTCATTGACACGCAGAAAAAAACGTACATTTGTTTTTATTGTAAAGTAAACCAGACAGGTGCAGTGAAATGTGTTGTTTTACAGGGTCATGTGTATATATATATATATATTAGTGTGTATATAGTGTGTATATATATATATATATAGTGTGTGTATATAGTGTGTATATATATATATATAGTGTGTGTATATAGTGTGTATATATATATATATAGTTATATATATATATAGTGTGTATATATATATATATATATGTGTATAAAGTATATATATATATACATATATATTTAATGTGTGAATATAGTGTGTATATATATATATATATACAGTGTGTGTATATAGTGTGTATATATATATACATATATATATATATATAGTGTGTGTATATAGTGTGTATATATATATATATAAGAAACTGCGTTACACAGAGTTGGCAGCAGACGCAACTCAGCGTGACTGGAATGCAAAGGTCTGGCCAGTTGAAGTGGGATGCAGAGGATTCGTGGCTTCTTCCATCATCAGGTTGCTGAAAGAACTTGGAATCCATGGACAGGCTCTGCGGCAGACCGTCAGAGCATTTTGTCAAGCAGCTGAAAGAGGCAGCCAGTGGATCTGGATCAAACGGAAGGACCCTTGCTGGGCTATAACTTCATGACCCCTCACCCCCACCTGAGAACCCAATTCAGATCCCTCCAACTTCAGCTGTATGGCTGGCACAGGGAAGAGGACGCCCCTGCTTTGCACAGTCCTGTGGGACATCTTAATTGGGCATGGGACACAAGCTAAGGCTTGATTACCCTTTAGCTGGCCACCTTTGATGAGGGTGTTTAGTGATTAAAGGCCGAAACACCCACTGATTCGAAGGCACACTACTGAGGATGTGTCCCAAAATTGACATCTTACCCCAGTCTAAGAAATAAACCTCCCATGCCACTCTGTCAACATCACGGCAAATCTCATGTGAGTGCATTCCATCTATTGGCACAATGGACAGTTTTTAACATCTCGTCCCGTGTTTTATGATTCTATATATATATATAGATATATATATATATATATATATATATATAGTGTGTGTATATATAGTGTGTGTGTGTATATAGTGTGCTGCCGCCCCTCTAACAGCTAGGCTACCTGCCGCCCCTCTAACAGCTAGGCTACCTGCCGCCCCTCTAACAGCTAGGCTACCTGCCGCCCCTCTAACAGCTAGGCTACCTACCGCCCCTCTAACAGCTAGGCTACCTACCGCCCCTCTAACAGCTAGGATACCTGCCGCCCCTCTAACAGCTAGGCTACCTGCTGCCCCTCTAACAGCTAGGCTACCTGCTGCCCCTCTAACAGCTAGGATACCTGCCGCCCCTCTAACAGCTAGGCTACCTGCCGCCCCTCTAACAGCTAGGCTACCTGCCACCCCTCTAACAGCTAGGATACCTGCCGCCCCTCTAACAGCTAGGCTACCTGCCGCCCCTCTAACAGCTAGGCTACCTGCCACCCCTCTAACAGCTAGGATACCTGCCGCCCCTCTAACAGCTAGGATACCTGCCGCCCCTCTAACAGCTAGGCTACCTGCCGCCCCTCTAACAGCTAGGCTACCTGCCGCCCCTCTAACAGCTAGGATACCTGCCGCCCCTCTAACAGCTAGGCTACCTGCCGCCCCTCTAACAGCTAGGCTACCTGCCGCCCCTCTAACAGCTAGGCTACCTACCGCCCCTCTAACAGCTAGGCTACCTACCGCCCCTCTAACAGCTAGGCTACCTACCGCCCCTCTAACAGTTAGGCTACCTGCCGCCCCTCTAACAGCTAGACTACCTGCCGCCCCTCTAACAGCTAGGATACCTGCCGCCCCTCTAACAGCTAGACTACCTGCCGCCCCTCTAACAGCTAGACTACCTGCCGCCCCTCTAACAGCTAGACTACCTGCCGCCCTCTAACAGCTAGACTACCTGCCGCCCCTCTAACAGCTAGACTACCTGCCGCCCCTCTAACAGCTAGACTACCTGCCGCCCCTCTAACAGCTAGACTACCTGCCGCCCCTCTAACAGCTAGACTACCTGCCGCCCCTCTAACAGCTAGGCTACCTACCGCCCCTCTAACAGCTAGGCTACCTACCGCCCCTCTAACAGCTAGGCTACCTACCGCCCCTCTAACAGCTAGGCTACCTACCGCCCCTCTAACAGTTAGGCTACCTGCCGCCCCTCTAACAGCTAGGCTACCTACGGCCCCTCTAACAGCTAGACTACCTGCCGCCCCTCTAACAGCTAGGCTACCTGCCGCTTCTCTATTGTAGTACGCTGCTACATCCTACTTGCAGAATGAATTTATTTAGAAATGTTATTTTGAATCTAGAATCTCAGTTTCTTGAATCTAGAATCTCAGTGTGTAGAATCAACAATCTCAATGTCTTGAATCTAGAATCTCAGCGTGTAGAATCAAGAATCTCAGTGTCTTGAATCTAGAATCTCAGTGTGTAGAATCAAGAATCTCAGTGTCTTGAATCTAGAATCTCAGTGTGTAGAATCAAGAATCTCAGTGTCTTGAATCTAGAATCTCAGTGTGTAGAATCAAGAATCTCAGTGTCTTGAATCTAGAATCTCAGTGTGTAGGATCAAGAATCTCAGTGTCTTGAATGTAGAATCTCACTGTGTAGAATCAAGAATCTCAGTGTCTTGAATCTAGAATCTCACTGTGTAGAATCAAGAATCCCAGTGCCTTGAATGTCCTTTATAACAATGGTATAGATGCAGCACAAGATAACAACAGCATTTCTCAGTGTAGACATTCACAATGGTCCCAACCCTTCTCAGTGTGTCAAACCTTCTTCTTAGAGCCTAAGCTGTGTGTATGGATGTTAAGGGGACATCCTAATGGTGTGCTGCTCCCCTCACTGCAGTTTCCAGCCATGCCAGGAATACATTCATTCTACTGTCAGTGGCCCTGTGATAAGTTAGCAGACAGCACGGGTGGCATGTCCACGGGAGGGAGGGCAAGTCAACAGACAGACAGACAGACAGACAGACAGACAGACAGACAGACAGACAGACAGACAGACAGACAGACAGACAGACAGACAGACAGTATGAATAATTCGGGAGACAGGCGCAGGAATGCTTAAGTTTTTTTTTATTATACCCAAATTGTGGCGTGGGGACGAACACCAAACAAACACAGGGTTGAAATCCAAACAAAAGAGCGAGGAATTAATAACACACACATAGCACAGTGATTAACACATGGGCCGAGACCCGTAATCATCTGCGCAATCCACAAGGGCACGAAAGCCAAAAACAACACAGCACAGGTACTCATACGAACCAACGGACATTGTAACCATAATGGACAGGACAATGATAAACCAAGGCCACGTTTATACCTTACTAATCACTGGGAATAGGGGCCAGGTGTGAGTAATTAATGTTCCGGAAGGATCCGTGACACGGACAAAGCACAAGAGATCCAAGTCTCTGTTGATATACCCTCGGGAATTAGTTGTGAAAGACACTAGAAAGGCCATAGTAAATATTAAATTATGCAGAGTACAAAGACTTTTTATACTGTTGTATATTTCATATCTGTCAAAATTCAAGTGTTTAATGACTCTGCAAGGATCTGGGTGTAGCTGGTGCAGAGGAGAGTAACAAAATGATTTTTACTATACATTACATGACATGAAAAAAATACACCAAGCACACAAACATCGGACCGAATTTACAACAAACAAACACGCACAAAACCATGGGGGCAACGATTAAAACATTCCCAGAAACCGTGGAAACTGAAAGCGTGAACCACTGCTTTTAATCAAGGTGACTGGAAACATGACCGAATACAAACAGTCTAACTATTCCCTCCGCTATGGCAATCAAACAAGCCAAGCGTCAGTATAGAGACAAAGTAGAATCTCAATTCAACGGCTCAGACACAAGACGTATGTGACAGGGTCTACAGTCAATCACGGATTACAAAAAGAAAACCAGCCCAGTCACGGACCAGGATGTCTTGCTCCCAGGCAGACTAAATAACTTTTTTGCCCGCTTTGAGGACAATACAGTGCCACTGACATGGCCTGCAACGAAAACATGCGGTCTCTCCTTCACTGCAGCCGAGGTGAGTAAGACATTTAAACGTGTCAACCCTCGCAAGGCTGCAGGCCCAGACGGCATCCCCAGCCGCGCCCTCAGAGCATGCGCAGACCAGCTGGCCGGTGTGTTTACGGACATATTCAATCAATCCCTATCCCAGTCTGTTGTTCCCACATGCTTCAAGAGGGCCACCATTGTTCCTGTTCCCTGAAAGCTAAGGTAACTGAGCTAAACGACTACCGCCCCGTAGCACTCACTTCCGTCATCATGAAGTGCTTTGAGAGACTAGTCAAGGACCATATCACCTCCACCCTACCTGACACCCTAGACCCACTCCAATTTGCTTACCGCCCAAATAGGTCCACAGACGATGCAATCTCAACCACACTGCACACTGCACTAACCCATCTGGACAAGAGGAATACCTATGTGAGAATGCTGTTCATCGACTACAGCTCGGCATTCAACACCATAGTACCCTCCAACCTCGTCATCAAGCTCGAGATCCTGGGTCTCAACACCGCCCTGTGCAACTGGGTACTGGACTTCCTGACGGGCCGCCCCCAGGTGGTGAGGGTAGGCAACAACATCTCCACCCCGCTGATCCTCAACACTGGGGCCCCACAAGGGTGCGTTTTGAGCCCTCTCCTGTACTCCCTGTTCACCCACGACTGCGTGGCCACGCACGCCTCCAACTCAATCATCAAGTTTGTGGACGACACAACAGTGGTAGGCTTGATTACCAACAACGATGAGACGGCCTACAGGGAGGAGGTGAGGGCCCTCGGAGTGTGGTGTCAGGAAAATAACCTCACACTCAACGTCAACAAAACTAAGGAGATGATTGTGGACTTCAGGAAACAGCAGAGGGAACACCCCCCTATCCACATCGATGGAACAGTAGTGGAGAGGGTAGTAAGTTTTAAGTTCCTCGGCGTACACATCACAGACAAACTGAATTGGTCCACCCACACAGACAGCATCATGAAGAAGGCGCAGCAGCGCCTCTTCAACCTCAGGAGGATGAAGAAATTTGGCTTGTCGCCAAAAGCACTCACAAACTTCTACAGATGCACAATTGAGAGCATCCTGGCGGACTGTATCACCGCCTGGTACGGCAACTGCTCCGCCCACAACCGTAAGGCTCTCCAGAGGGTAGTGAGGTCTGCACAATGCATCACCGGGGGCAAACTACCTGCCCTCCAGGACACCTACACCACCCGATGTTACAGGAAGGCCATAAAGATCATCAAGGACAGCAACCACCCGAGCCACTGCCTGTTCACCCCACTATCATCCAGAAGGCGAGGTCAGTACAGGTGCATCAAAGCTGGGACCGAGAGACTGAAAAACAGCTTCTATCTCAAGGCCATCAGACTGTTAAACAGCCACCACTAACATTGAGTGGCTGCTGCCAACACACTGACTCAACTCCAGCCACTTTAATAATGGGAATTGATGGGAAATGATGTCAAATATATCACGAGCCACTTTAAACAATGCTACCTTATATAATGTTACTTACCCTACATTATTCATCTCATATGCATACGTATATACTGTACTCTATATCATCGACTGCATCCTTATGTAATACATGTATCACTAGCCACTTTAACTATGCCACTTTGTTTACATACTCATCTCATGTGTATATACTGTACTTGATACCATCTACTGTATCTTGCCTATGCTGCTCTGTACCATCACTCATTCATATATCTTTATGTACATATTCTTTATCCCTTTACACTTGTGTCTATAAGGTAGTAGTTTTGGAATTGTTAGCTAGATTACTTGTTGGTTATTACTGCATTGTCGGAACTAGAAGCACAAGCATTTCGCGACACTCGCACTAACATCTGCTAACCATGTGTATGTGACAAATACAATTTGATTTGATTTGGTTTGAAAACAGAAGATTAAATACTGAACATGTAATTGGGGGAATTGAAACCAGGTGTGTAAAACAAAGACTAAACAAATGGAAAATGAAAAGTGGATTGGCGAACGCCGCCCGAACAAGGAAGAAGTCGTGACATCTTCAAACTCTCCAAACTCTGACTGTGAAAGTGGACTATAAAATTGAGCTAACTTTGTACTGACTGCGACATACTGTTTTTAAAACTAGCTGTTTAAACTAGCAGTTTTATCTCAGAAACATGATACCACTCCCCAGTGTGGGCTCTGAAAGTATGGAAATAATATTTTCTGATAATAAAATGAGACACGCTTGTTTCCAAGATTGATTGAGTAAATGTATGAATGATGATGAGAGCTCTATGTACACTCCCCTGTTGTGAGAACATTAGTTGAATGATGATGAGAGGTCTGTGTACACTCCCCTGTTGTGAGAACACACACACAATCACACAGAGAGAGAGAGAGAGAGAGACAGAGAGCGAGACAGAGAGAGAGACAGAGAGAGAGAGAGAGAGAGAGAGAGCGAGACAGAGAGAGGGAGAGAGCGAGACAGAGAGAGACAGAGAGAGAGAGAGAGCGAGACAGAGAGAGAGAGAGAGAGAGAGAGAGAGAGAGAGAGAGAGAGAGAGAGAGAGAGAGAGAGACAGAGAGAGAGACACTTTATATATTATCTACCTCACTTGCTTTGGCAATGTTAACACATGTTTCCCATGCCAATAAAGCCCTTGAATTGAATTGAATTGAATTGAGAGAGAGAGAGAGAGAGAGAGACAGAGTGAGAGAGAGAGACAGAGAGTCAGAGAGAGAGTGAGACAGAGAGAGTCAGAGAGAGAGAGTGAGACAGAGAGAGTCAGAGAGAGAGAGAGACAGAGAGAGAGAGAGACAGAGAGAGAGAGTGAGACAGAGAGAGTCAGAGAGAGTCAGAGAGAGAGAGAGACAGAGAGAGAGAGAGAGACACAGAGAGAGTCAGAGAGAGAGAGAGAGTCAGAGAGAGAGAGAGAGTCAGAGAGAGAGTATACATACTGTATATATACATAATATGACATTTGTTATGTGTTTATTAATTTGGAACTTCTTTGAGTGTAATGTTTACTGTTAATTTTTATTGTTTATTTCACTTTTGTATATTATCTACTTCCCTTGCTTTGGCAACGTTACCATGTCTACCATGCCAATAAAGCCCCTTGAATTGAATTCAATTGAATTGAATTGCTGCCCTGCAGAGTAGAGCAGTGTCTGATCAGGACCTTCATCTGGCCTTGATGCTGAGAGGGGAACTGACAAATCCCCTACGTTGGACACCCTGCTCCCCTCTCACCTACCTCTCTCACATCCTCTCCTCTCCCCTCCTTTCCTCTCCTCTCCTCTCCCCTTTCCATCTCCTCGCCCCTCCTTTCCTTTCCTCTCCTCTCCCCTTTCCATCTCCTCGCCCCTCCTTTCCTTTCCTCGCCCCTCCCTTTCCTCTCCTCTCCCCTTCTTTCCTTTCCTCTCCTCTCCCCTTTCCATCTCCTCGCCCCTCCTTTCCTTTCCTCTCCTCTCCCCTTCTTTCCTTTCCTCTCCTCTCCCCTTTCCATCTCCTCGCCCCTCCTTTCCTTTCCTCTCCTCTCCTCTCCCCTTTCCATCTCCTCGCCCCTCCTTTCCCTCTCCCAGTTTCCATCTCCTCCCCCTCCTTTCCTTTCCTCTAAATCAGATTTCCATCTCCTCGCCCCTCCTTTCCTTTCCTCTCCTCGCCCCTCCTTTCCTTTCCTCTCCCTCCTCTCCCCTTTCCATCTCCTCGCCCCTCCTTTCCCATTTATCAGAACCAGTAATTTCCCTTCAGTCCCCTCGAGTCACGCAGGGGTTAGAGCAGGTCAGAGTAAATCAGATTGAAACATGTAATTCCCTGTCATGAACTCCTGTCATGAACTCGGATACCTCCTGCTAACCCTAACCCTAACCTGCTGTAACCCTAACCCTAACCCTAACCCCATGACCTGTTGTTTCGACCTGCTGTAACCCTAACCCTAACCCTAACCCTAACCCTAACCCCATGACCTGTTGTTTCGGCCTGCTGTAACCCTAACCCTAACCCTAACCCTAACCCTAACCCTAACCCCATGACCTTCTGTTTCGGCCTGCTGTAACCCTAACCCTAACCCTAACCCCATGACCTTCTGTTTTGGCCTGCTCTAACCCTAACCCTAACCCTAACCTAACCCCTAACCCTAACCCTAACCCTAACCTAACCTAACCCTAACCTAACCCTAACCCTAACCTAACCCTAACGCTTAACTTATGCCTAACACTAACCTTAATTTCAAGAAATTTGGGGTCAGGGTTTTCATAAATTTTACAATATATAGCACATTTTGACATTAACTCTGGCCCATCTAGTGGCAATCGATCAGCCCTGCTTCTCTGCCTCCAGGACAAGATTCATCCCAATAAACATCAACCTGCATTTGTGACTTTAGTCCTTCGTTTTCTTGCCCTCTAAAGAGTCACAGGTCAATTTAACCAAAGATATCTATAAATGTACATATTAGTCTGACGGAGAGGAAGCATAACAGCCGTGAGATTATTCCATTTTAATCCATTTCCACAGGTAATGAATGTTTAGTGATTCATTCACTATGTACTTTCCACTCTAGGGACATTTGTCCGATCAATATTTTGTAGAGGTAATTTAACTGATAGGGCAGTTAGGTATTTGGCGAAGCAAGGACGAACTCATCGCAAACAGATGCTTGTAACTACTGTATCGTCTAGCAGGGCACTTTCCTCCCATATAGTGTATTCAATTCAAGTTACTATATTCATTTGAAGTCGGAGGTTTACATACACCTTAGCCAAATACGTTTAAACTAAATTTTTCAACATTCCTGACGTTTAGTCCTAGTAAAAAAATCCCTGTCTTAGGTCAGTTAGGATCACCACTTTATTTTAAGAATGTGAAATGTCAGAATAATAGTAGAGAGAATGATTTATTTCAGCTTTTATTTCTTTCATCACATTCCCAGTGGGTCAGAAGTTTACGTACACTCAATTAGAATTTGGTTGCATTGCCATTAAATTGTTTAACTTGGGTCAAACGTTATGGGTAGCCTTCCACTAGCTTCCCACAATACGTTGGGTGAATTTTGGCCCATTCCTCCTGACAGAGCTGGTGTAACTGAGTCAGGTTTGTAGGCCTCCTTGCTCACACAAACGCTTACAGTTCTGCCCACAAATGTTCTATAGGATTGAGGTCAAGGCTTTGTGATGGCCACTCCAATACCTTGACTTTGTTGTCCTTAAGCCATTTTGCCAGAACTTTGGAAGTACGCTTGGGGTCATTGTCCATTTGAAAGACCCATTTATGACCAAGCTTTATCTTCCTGACTGATGTCTTGAGATGTTGCTTCAATATATCCACATAACTTTCCCTTCCTCATGATGCCATCTATTTTGTGAAGTGCACCAGTACCTCCTGCAGCAAAGCACCCCCACAACATGATGCTGTCATCCCCGTGGTTTACTGTGGATATAGATACTTCTCTACCTGTTTCCTCCAGCATCTACACAAGGTCCTTTGCTGTTGTTCTGGGATTGATTTGCACTTTTCACACCAAAGTACTTTCATCTCTAGGAGACAGAAAGCATCTCCTTCCCGAGCGGTATGACGGTTGCGTGGTCCCATGGTGTTTATACTTGCGTACTATTGTTTATACAGATGAACGTGGTACATTCAGGTGTTTGGAAATTGCTCCCAAGGATGAACCAGACTTGTGGAGGTCTTTTTCTGAGGTCTTGGCTGATTTCTTTTGATTTTCACATGATGTCAAGCAAAGAGGTACTGAGTGTGAAGGTAGACCTTGAAATACATCCACAGGTACACCTCCAATTGACTCAAATGATGTCAATTAGCCTATCAGAAGCTTCTAAAGCCATGACATAATTTTCTGGAATTTTCCAAGCTTTTTAAAGGCACAGTCAACTTAGTGAATGTAAACTTCTGAACCACTGGAATTGTGATACACTGAATTATAAGTGAAATAATCTGTCTGTAAACAATTGTTGGAAAAATGAATTTTGTCATGGACAAAGTAGATGTCCTAACCGACTTGTCAAAACTATAGTTTGTTAACAATACATTTGTGGAGTGGTTGAAAAATGAGTTTTAATGACTCCAACCTAAGTGTATGTAAACTAGTGTTAATGACTCCAACCTAAGTGTATGTAAACTAGTTTTAATGACTCCAACCTAAGTGTATGTAAACTAGTTTTAATGACTCCAACCTAAGTGTATGTAAACTAGTTTTAATGACTCCAAGTGTATGTAAACTAGTTTTAATGACTCCAAGTGTATGTAAACTAGTTTTAATGACTCCAACCTAAGTGTATGTAAACTAGTTTTAATGACTCCAACCTAAGTGTATGTAAACTAGTTTTAATGACTCCAAGTGTATGTAAACTAGTTTTAATGACTCCAAGTGTATGTAAACTAGTTTTAATGACTCCAAGTGTATGTAAACTAGTTTTAATGACTCCAAGTGTATGTAAACTTCAGACTTCAACGGTATGTGTATATATAAATATATATAAAAAAATAAATAAAAAACCTAGACAATACAAAAACTAGCGTACCCACCCTCCCTGACCTAACCAAAATATAAAGAAAACAAAGATAACTAAGGTCAGTTCGTGACGATACCCCAGTCAGTCCTTCATATCCTCTGACTTCGAGCTGTATTTATTATTATTATATTATTATTATTATTATTATTATATTATTATTATTATTATTATTATTATATTATTATACCGTATTACTGTTGGTCAATTAGTCTGTTCTGATGAATATTTATGAAGATCGATTTAACACGACAAGTTATCTACTCCGTATAGTACAGAGCCACAGTAATATAATGTCATTCTGTAATTTCTTAGATTTTAAAGAGGACTGTTTATCTCAGCTGAAGGGGTGTACTATTCATTCATTTATATTAATTTCACCAGGTAGCAGAGTAATGCCAGTGCCTTTCATTAACTGGAATTTGAGCCTGCGTTTCAAATGGAGCCCTATTCCCTATGTAGTGCACAACTTTAGACCAGAGCCCTATAGAACCCTAT
>NC_068429.1:4527223-4529723 GCF_023373465.1 Oncorhynchus keta | reverse complement strand
TAGTAGTATACTGTGGAGATATCTACTGACAGGTGAATTACAAATGAAGCGTAGAAGATCTGGGCTGGTTATATTGGAATAAACTGGGTATAGTGGAATAAACTGGGTATATTGGAATAGGCTGGGTATAGTGGAATAAACTGGGTATATTGGAATAGGCTGGGTATATTGGAATAGGCTGGGTATATTGGAATAGGCTGGGTATATTGGAATAAACTGGGTATATTGGAATAGGCTGGGTATATTGGAATAGGCTGGGTATATAGGAATGGGCTGGGTATATTGGAGTAAACTGGGTATATTGGAATAGGCTGGGTATATTGGAATGGGCTGGGTATATTGGAATGGGCTGGGTATATTGGAATGGGCTGGGTATATTGGAATAGGCTGGGTAATTGAATAGGCTGGGTATATTGGAATAGGCTGGGTATATTGGAATAGGCTGGGTATATTGGAATAGGGGTGGGTATATTGGAATAGGTTGGGTATATTGGAATAGGCTGGGTATATTGGAATAATATTGGAATGGGTATATTGGAATAGGCTGGGTATATTGGAATAGGCTGGGTATATTGGAATATGCTGGGTATATTGGAATGGCTGGGCTGGGTATATTGGAATAAACTGGGTATATTGGAATGGGCTGGGTATATTGGAATGGCTGCTGGGTATATAGGAATGGGCTGGGTATATTGGAATAAACTGGGTATATTGGAATAGGCTGGGTATATTGGAATAGGGCTGGGTATATTGGAATAGGCTGGGTATATTGGAATGGGCTGGGTATATTGGAATAGGCTGGGTATATTGAATGGGTATATTTGAATTGGGCTGGGTATATTGGAATAGGCTGGGTATATTGGAATTGGGCTGGGTATGGGTATATTGGAATAGGCTGGGTATATTGGAATATATTGGCTGGGTATATTGGAATAGGCTGGGTATATTGGAATAGGCTGGGTATATTTGAATAGGCTGGGTATATTGGAATGGGTGGGTATATTGGAATAGGCTGGGTATATTGGAATAGGGCTGGGTATATTGGAATAGGCTGGGTATATTGGAATAGGCTGGGTATATTGGAATAGGCTGGGTATATTGGAATAGGCTGGGTATATTGAAACTGGTATATTGGAATGGGCTGGTATATTGAATAGGCTGGGTATATTGAATAGGCTGGGTATATTGGAATGGGCTGGGTATATTGGAATAGGCTGGGTATATTGGAATAGGCTGGGTATATTGGAATGGGCTGGGTATATTGGAATAGGGCTGGGTATATTGGAATAGGTATATATTGGAATAGGCTGGGTATATTGGAATAGGCTGGGTATATTGGAATAGGCTGGGTATATTGGAATAGGCTGGGTATATTGGAATAAACTGGGTATATTGGAATAGGCTGGGTATATTGGAATAGGCTGGGTATATTGGAATAGGCTGGGTATATTGGAATAATTGGAATAGGCTGGGTATATTGGAATAGGCTGGGTATATTGGAATAGGGGTATATTGAATAGGTGGGTATATTGAACAGGCTGGGTATATTGGAATAGGCTGGGTATATTGAATAGGCTGGGTATATTGGAATAGGCTGGGTATATTGGAATAGGCTGGGTATATTGGAATAGGCTGGGTATATTGGAATAGGCTGGGTATATTGGAAATAGGCTGGGTATATTGGAATAGGCTGGGTATATTGGAATAGGCTGGGTATATTGAATAGGCTGGGTATATTGAACAGGGCTGGGTATATTGGAATAAGCTGGGTATATTGAATAGAATAAACTGGGTATATTGGAATATGCTATTGAACAGGGGTAATTGAACAATAGGCTGGGTATATTGAATAGGGTCAAGTATATTGAATATTGGGCTGGGTATATTGGAACAGGCTGGGTATATTGGAATAGGCTGGGTATATTGGAATAGGCTGGGTATATTGGAATGGGTATATTGGAATAGGTGGGTATATTGGAATGGGCTGGGTATATTGGAATAGGCTGGGTATATTGAATAGGGCTGGGTATATTGGAATGGGCTGGGTATATTGGAATAGGCTGGGTATATTGGAATAGGTTATTGGGTATATTGGAATAGGCTGGGTATATTGGAATAGGGTATATTGGGTATATTGAATAGGCTGGGTATATTGGAATGGGCTGGGTATATTGAACAGGCTGGTATATTGGGGCTGGGTATATTGGAATGGGCTGGTATATTGGTATATTGGAATAGGCTGGGTATATTGGAATAGGCTGGGTATATTGAATGGGCTGGGTATATTGGAATGGGTATATTGAAATGGGTATATTGGAATGGGCTGGGTATATTGGAATGGAATGGCTGGGTATATTGGAATGGGCTGGGTATATTGGAATAGGCTGGGTATATTGGAATGGGCTGGGTATATTGGAATGGGCTGGGTATATTGGAATAACTGGGTATATTGAATGGGCTGGGTATATTGGAATGGGCTGGGTATATTGGAATAGGCTGG
>NC_068429.1:4487883-4522883 GCF_023373465.1 Oncorhynchus keta | reverse complement strand
CATATATATTACCGTATATATTACCATATATATTACCATATATATTACCGTATATATTACCGTATATATTACCATATATATTACCATATATATTACTGTACATATTACCGTATATATTACCATATATATTACCATATATATTACTGTATATATTACCATATATATTACCGTATATATTACTGTATATATTACCATATATATTACCGTATATCTTACTGTAAATATTACCATATATATTACCGTATATATTACCATATATATTACCATATTTCCTACCGTACATATTACCGTATATCTTACCGTATATATTACCATATATATTACCATATTTCTTACCGTACATATTACCGTATATATTACCGTATATATTACGTATATCTTACCGTATATATTACCGTATATGGTAGATATTAACTAAACTGACCATTAGTTAAGATATACGTAATATATACGGTAATATATATGGTAATATATACGGTAATATATACAGTAATATATACGGTAATATATACGGTAATATATACAGTAATATATACGGTAATATATACGGTAATATATTAACTAAACTGACCATTAGTTTCTGGTAGATATGAACTCAACTGACCATTACTTACTGATAGATATTAACTAAACTGACCATTAGTTACTGGTAGATATTAACTAAACTGACCATTAGTTACTGGTAGATATTAACTAAACTGACCATTAGTTACTGATAGATATTAACTAAACTGACCATTAGTTACTGATAGATATTAACTAAACTGACCATTAGTTACTGATAGATATTAACTAAACTGACCATTAGTTCCTGGTAGATATTAACTAAACTGACCATTACTTACTAATAGATACACATAGATAACTATTATATAACTATTAGGACCATCCCACTTGCAACTATAAAGCATTGAAATCTACACTGAAACCATTTAGGTCTGTATATGGCAATATATATGGTAATATATACGGTAATATATATGGTAATATGTACGGTAATATATACGGTAAGATATACTGTAATATATACGGTAATATATACGGTAAGATATACATAATATATACAGTAATATATACGGTAATATATACGGTAATATATATACCAGTAAGTAATGGTCAGTTTAGTTCATATCTACCAGAAACTAATGGTCAGTTTAGTTAATATCTATCAGTAACTAATGGTCAGTTTAGTTAATATCTACCAGTAACTAATGGTCAGTTTAGTTAATATCTATCAGTAACTAATGGTCAGTTTAGTTAATATCTATCAGTAACTAATGGTCAGTTTAGTTAATATCTATCAGTAACTAATGGCCAGTTTAGTAAATATATGTGTAACTATCACTAACTAATGACCAGCCCCTGAACAAGGCAGTAAACCCACTGTTCCCCTGAACAAGGCAGTTGACCCACTGTTCCCCTGAATAAGGCAGTTAACCCACTGTTCCCCTGATGAACAAGGCAGTTAACCCACTGTTCCCCTGAACAAGGCAGTAAACCCACTGTTCCCCTGAACAAGGCAGTTGACCCACTGTTCCCCTGAACAAGGCAGTTAACCCACTGTTCCCCTGAACAAGGCAGTAAACCCACTGTTCCCCTGAACAAGGCAGTTAACCCACTGTTCCCCTGAACAAGGCAGTTAACCCACTGTTCCCCTGAACAAGGCAGTTAACCCACTGTTCCCTGAACAAGGCAGTTAACCCACTGTTCCCCTGAACAAGGCAGTTAACCCACTGTTCCCTGAACAAGGCAGTTAACCCACTGTTCCCTGAACAAGGCAGTTAACCCACTGTTCCCTGAACAAGGCAGTTAACCCACTGTTCCCTGAACAAGGCAGTTAACCAACTGTTCCCCTGAACAAGGCAGTTAACCCACTGTTCCCCTGAACAAGGCAGTTAACCCACTGTTCCCCTGAACAAGGCTGTTAACCCACTGTTCCCCTGAACAAGGCAGTTAACCCACTGTTCCCCTGAACAAGGCAGTTAACCCACTGTTCCCTGAACAAGGCAGTTAACCCACTGTTCCCTGAACAAGGCAGTTAACCCACTGTTCCCCTGAACAAGGCAGTTAACCCACTGTTCCCTGAACAAGGCAGTTAACCCACTGTTCCCCTGAACAAGGCAGTTAACCCACTGTTCCCTGAACAAGGCAGTTAACCCACTGTTCCCCTGAACAAGGCAGTTAACCCACTGTTCCCCTGAACAAGGCAGTTAACCCACTGTTCCCTGAACAAGGCAGTTAACCCACTGTTCCCTGAACAAGGCAGTTAACCCACTGTTCCCTGAACAAGGCAGTTAACCCACTGTTCCCTGAACAAGGCAGTTAACCCACTGTTCCCCTGAACAAGGCAGTTAACCCACTGTTCCCTGAACAAGGCAGTTAACCCACTGTTCCCCTGAACAAGGCAGTTAACCCACTGTTCCCTGAACAAGGCAGTTAACCCACTGTTCCCCTGAACAAGGCAGTTAACCCACTGTTCCCCTGAACAAGGCAGTTAACCCACTGTTCCCCTGAACAAAGGCAGTTAACCCACTGTTCCCCTGAACAAGGCAGTTAACCCACTGTTCCCCTGAACAAGGCAGTTAACCCACTGTTCCCTTGAATAAGGCAGTTAACCCACTGTTCCTCTGAACAAGGCAGTTAACCCACTGTTCCCCTGAACAAAGGCAGTTAACCCACTGTTCCCCTGAACAAGGCAGTTAACCCACTGTTCCCCGGGCGCCCGAAGATGTGGATGTCGATTAAGGCAGCCCCCCCTCCTGCACCTCTCTGATTTAGATGGGATGGGTTAAATGCAGGAGACACATTTCAGTTGAATACATTCAGTTGGACAACTGTGACTAGGTACCATGCTTTTCATTTCCTTTCCATGTGTAGCTAGCTATCAGTAACTAATGGCCAGTTTAGAGGCTAGCCCGTAGTCAAAATGTTGTGCCTACAGTTTAAAGGAAATCATTATAGCTTAATTAGTGCAATAGACCACAGATAAGGCTTCACCCATGCTAATGACATATTGATGCCCACTGTAGTCACTAGACGGCCAGGCTCTAGTAGAGGGACATGGTTGATGAGAATGTGATAGGGGGGTTTTTAGGGTAACGTCCCAAGTTGCCCCCTCTGCTCTATATAGTGCACTACGGTTGACAGTTATGTCAAATTTTCCCAGACACTCTTAACCAGAGCAACTTACAGTAGGAAGTTCATTAATTTTTATCGTACCGTTTCCCCTGTGAGAATCAAACTCCCAGAATTCCCATTGTAAGCTCCAATGCTCTGCAAACCGAGCCACACTGGACTCCACCAGAACCCATAGACAACCTATTCCCTATAATAGTGCTCAGTGTGTCGTAAGCTTTTGACTTCCCAGCTCTACACCCTGTTTACCATTCAGCACCTAAATCACACTGACAATATCAACTATTTCTAGGACTGTTCTGCATCCCAAACGGATGCCTTTTCCCTATATGGTGCGCTGTATCCAGTGGGGTCTGGGCAACAGTAGTGCACTATAAGATGATTAGGGTGCCATTTGGAACACATACCTGTCATCCAAGCTGTCATCCACTGATCCTTGTTCCCAAGCTGTCATCCACTGATACTTGTTACCAAGCTGTCATCCACTGATACTTGTTACCAAGCTGTCATCCTCTGATACTTGTTCCCAAGCTGTCATCCACTGATACTTGTTCCCAAGCTGTCATCCTCTGATACTTGTTCCCAAGCTGTCATCCACTGATACTTTTTCCCAAGCTGTCATCCACTGATACTTGTTACCAAGCTGTCATCCACTGATACTTGTTTACCAAGCTGTCATCCACTGATACTTGTTCCCAAGCTGTCATCCACTGATACTTGTTCCCAAGCTGTCATCCACTGATACTTGTTTCCAAGCTGTCATCCACTGATACTTGTTCCCAAGCTGTCATCCACTGATACTTGTTCCCAAGCTGTCATCCACTGATACTTGTTCCCAAACTGTCATCCACTGATACTTGTTCCCAAGCTGTCATCCACTGATACTTGTTCCCAAGCTGTCATCCACTGATACTTGTTCCCAAGCTGTCATCCATTGATACTTGTTCCCAAGCTGTCATCCACTGATACTTGTTCCCAAGCTGTCATCCACTGATACTTGTTCCCAAGCTGTCATCCACTGATACTTGTTCCCAAGCTGTCAACCACTGATACTTGTTCCCAAGCTGTCATCCACTGATACTTGTTCCCAAGCTGTCATCCACTGATACTTGTTACCAAGCTGTCATCCACTGATCCTTGTTCCCAAGCTGTCATCCTCTGATACTTGTTCCCAAGCTGTCATCCTCTGATCCTTGTTACCAAGCTGTCATCCTCTGATACTTGTTCCCAAGCTGTCATCCTCTGATCCTTGTTACCAAGCTGTCATCCTCTGATCCTTGTTACCAAGCTGTCATCCACTGATCCTTGTTCCCAAGCTGTCATCCTCTGATCCTTGTTCCCAAGCTGTCATCCACTGATCCTTGTTCCCAAGCTGTCATCCACCTGTTTTTTCCTGATTATTCTGTTACTGACTTCATCTTCTTCTGTATTCTGTTCCCCTAACCCTGACCCTAACCCTGACCCCAACCCTAACCCTGACCCCAACCCTGACCCCAACCCTAACCCTAACACTAACCCTGACCCCAACCCTAACCCTGACCCCAACCGAGACCCCAACCCTGACCCTAACACTAACCCTGTATCTCTCTCTCTCTCTATAAAATAACCCCAAACCTAACCAATAACCATACACATAAATCTAAGCCTATATCTATGTTTATACCTAACCCACAACCCTCTTTCATCTCTCTCTACAGTGCCACCCCAGTTCCTGAACTACCCTACCAATACGTATGTCTAACCCTAACCCTGTATCCCTCTCTCTACAGTACCACCCCAGTTCCTGAACTACCCCACCAACACGTATGCATAACCCTAACCCTGTACCCCTCTCTCTACAGTGCCACCCCAGTTCCTGAACTACCCTACCAACACGTATGTCTAACCCTAACCCTGTCTCCCTCTCTCTACAGTGCCACCCCAGTTCCTGAACTACCCTACCAACACGTATGTCTAACCCTAACCCTGTACCCCTCTCTCTACAGTACCACCCCAGTTCCTGAACTACCCCACCAACACGTATGTCTAACCCTAACCCTGTACCCCTCTCTCTACAGTACCACCCCAGTTCCTGAACTACCCCACCAACACGTATGTCTAACCCTAACCCTGTACCCCTCTCTCTACAGTGCCACCCCAGTTCCTGAACTACCCCACCAACACGTATGTCTAACCCTAACCCTGTACCCCTCTCTACAGTGCCACCCCAGTTCCTGAACTACCCTACCAACACGTATGCCTAACCCTAACCCTGTCTCCCTCTCTCTACAGTGCCACCCCAGTTCCTGAACTACCCTACCAACACGTATGTCTAACCCTAACCCTGTACCCCTCTCTACAGTACCACCCCAGTTCCTGAACTACCCCACCAACACGTATGTCTAACCCTAACCCTGTCTCCCTCTCTCTACAGTACCACCCCAGTTCCTGAACTACCCTACCAACACGTATGTCTAACCCTAACCCTGTACCCCTCTCTCTACAGTGCCACCCCAGTTCCTGAACTACCCTACCAACACGTATGTCTAACCCTAACCCTGTACCCCTCTCTCTACAGTGCCACCCCAGTTCCTGAACTACCCTACCAACACGTATGTCTAACCCTAACCCTGTCTCCCTCTCTCTACAGTACCACCCCAGTTCCTGAACTACCCCACCAACACGTATGTCTAACCCTAACCCTGTCTCCCTCTCTCTACAGTACCACCCCAGTTCCTGAACTACCCCACCAACACGTATGTCTAACCCTAACCCTGTCTCCCTCTCTCTACAGTACCACCCCAGTTCCTGAACTACCCCACCAACACGTATGTCTAACCCTAACCCTGTCTCCCTCTCTCTACAGTACCACCCCAGTTCCTGAACTACCCCACCAACACGTATGTCTAACCCTAACCCTGTCCCCCTCTCTCTACAGTGCCACCCCAGTTCCTGAACTACCCCACCAACACGTATGTCTAACCCTAACCCTGTACCCCTCTCTCTACAGTGCCACCCCAGTTCCTGAACTACCCTACCAACACGTATGCCTAACCCTAACCCTGTCTCCTCTCTCTACAGTACCACCCCAGTTCCTGAACTACCCTACCAACACGTATGTCTAACCCTAACCCTGTCTCCCTCTCTACAGTACCACCCCAGTTCCTGAACTACCCCACCAACACGTATGCCTAACCCTAACCCTGTCTCCCCTCTCTACAGTGCCACCCCAGTTCCTGAACTACCCTACCAACACGTATGTCTAACCCTAACCCTGTCTCCCTCTCTCTACAGTACCACCCCAGTTCCTGAACTACCCTACCAACACGTATGTCTAACCCTAACCCTGTCTCCCTCTCTCTACAGTGCCACCCCAGTTCCTGATCTACCCTACCAACACGTATGCCTAACCCTAACCCTGTCTCCCTCTCTCTACAGTGCCACCCCAGTTCCTGAACTACCCTACCAACACGTATGTCTAACCCTAACCCTGTATTCCCCTCTCTCTACAGTGCCACCCCAGTTCCTGAACTACCCCACCAACACGTATGTCTAACCCTAACCCTGTCTCCCTCTCTCTACAGTGCCACCCCAGTTCCTGAACTACCCTACCAACACGTATGTCTAACCCTAACCCTGTCTCCCTCTCTCTACAGTACCACCCCAGTTCCTGAACTACCCTACCAACACATATGCCTATGAGAGTACGGACATGGAGCTGGAGTGTGCTGTAACGGGAACCCTCCTCCCACGGTGCGCTGGATGAAGAACGGAGAGGAGGTCATCCCCAGCGACTACTTCCAGATCGCTGTGAGTTAAACAAACTAAAGGACTGCGTGTGTGTGTGTGTGTGTGTGTGTGTGTGTGTGTGTGTGTGTGTGTGTGTGTGTGTGTGTGTGTGTGTGTGTGGTAATGGTATGGTATGGTAATATATAGTACCACAACCGTATATAATATCATTTTTCTGTGTCGGTACTGATTGTCTTGTGGAACGGTTGTTGTTTAGCAGAAGACAAAACTTCACATTCTACGTTCATGTACATTGAACAATCAAATAGCATTCTAAGTGTTAAACCTGCGTCTTTAGGATGGCAGTAACCTCCAGATCCTTGGTCTGGTGAAGTCAGATGAAGGTTTCTATCAGTGTGTGGCTGAGAACGAAGCAGGGAACGCCCAGGCTATGGCCCAGCTCATACTGAGAGAGTCAGGTAAGAGACAGCCCTCACCAGGCCAAGCTAAACTTCTCTCTGTGTGTCTCAGCAAAAATTATCTCTGTGTGTCTCAGCTTAATGTCTCTCTCTGTGCTGCATCTCTCTCTCTCTCTCTCTCTCTCTCTCTCTCTCTCAGCTCCATCTCTCTCTCCCTCTGTGTGTCTCAGCTCCAACTCTCTCTCTCGCTTAGCTTAATGCCTTTCTCTGTGGCTCAGCTCCACTTAACACACCAACACACCAACACACACCAATACACCCCAACACACCAACACACACCGACACACAGCAACACACACCGACACCAACCTTTCCTCACCCTCCCTTCCTCACCCTCCCCTCCTCAACCTCCCCTTCTCCATCCCTCTTCCTCACACTCCCCTCCTCACCCTCCCTTCCTCAACCCCTCCTCCATCCCTCTTCCTCCTCCTCACCCTTCACTCCTCCAACACTCTTCCTCACCCTCCACTCCTCCATCCCTCCTCCTCACCCTCCCCTCCTCACCCTCCCCTCCTCCTCTTCCCCACCCTCCACTCCTCCATCCCTCTTCCTCACCCTCCCTCCTCACCCCCACTCCTCCATCCCTCCTCCTCTTCCTCACCCTCCACTCCTCCATCCCTCCCCTCCCTCCCCTCCTCACTCTCCACACCTCCTCCTCACCCTTCACTCCTCCATTCCTCCTCCTCTTCACACTTCACTCCTCCTCTTCACCCTTCACTCCTCCTCCACCTCCTCACCCTTCACTCCTCCATTCCTCCTCCTCCTCGCCCTCCACTCCTCCATTCCTCCTCCTCCTCACCCTCCACTCCTCCATTTCTCCTCCTGCTCACCCTTCACTCCTCCAACCCCCCTCCTCACCCTCCACTCCTCCATTCCTCCTCCTCACCCTCCCCTCCTCACCCTTCAGTCCTCCATTCCTCCTCCTCCTCACCCTTGCCAGCCTGGAGTCAATGTGACACCAACTCTTTGTGATTCAATGGATGTCCTAATATGGGCACCGAAGGCTTGTTTCTCTGTGACACAGCGTCGGAGGCTGCAGCAATGACTCAGGGATGTTGCTGATTTATTTTGACATTCACACGCAAAGTTGTTACTCAACGGAGAAGGGAAAAATTAGCATGTGTGAAATGATGTTTTGAGTCAGGGTCAGAGTTGGGTCACTCCCGTCTGTTAAACTCCGGTCTGTTCAACTCCCGTCTGTTCAACTCCCGTCTATTCAACTCCCGTCTGTTCAACTCCCATCTATTCAACTCCCATCTGTTCAACTCCCATCTGTTCAACTCCCATCTGTTCAACTCCCATCTATTCAACTCCCATCTGTTCAACTCCCATCTGTTCAACTCCCATCTATTCAACTCCCATCTATTCAACTCCCATCTGTTCAACTCCCATCTGTTCAACTCCCATCTATTCAACTCCCATCTGTTCAACTCCCGTCTGTTCAACTCCCATCTATTCAACTCCCGTCTGTTCAACTCCCATCTATTCAACTCCCATCTGTTCAACTCCCATCTGTTCAACTCCCATCTATTCAACTCCCATCTGTTCAACTCCCATCTGTTCAACTCCCGTCTGTTCAACTCCCGTCTATTCAACTCCCATCTGTTCAACTCCCATCTGTTCAACTCCCATCTGTTCAACTCCCATCTGTTCAACTCCCATCTATTCAACTCCCATCTATTCAACTCCCGTCTGTTCAACTCCCGTCTGTTCAACTCCCGTCTGTTCAACTCCCGTCTGTTCAACTCCCATCTGTTCAACTCCCATCTGTTCAACTCCCGTCTATTCAACTCCCATCTATTCAACTCCCGTCTGTTCAACTCCCGTCTGTTCAACTCCCATCTATTCAACTCCCATCTATTCAACTCCCGTCTGTTCAACTCCCATCTATTCAACTCCCATCTATTCAACTCCCGTCTGTTCAACTCCCGTCTGTTCAACTCCCGTCTGTTCAACTCACGTCTGTTCAACTCCCATCTATTCAACTCCCGTCTGTTCAACTCCCATCTATTCAACTCCGGTCTGTTCAACTCCTGTCTGTTCAACTCCCATCTATTCAACTCCGGTCTGTTCAACTCCCATCTGTTCAACTCCCGTCTGTTCAACTCCGGTCTGTTCAACTCCCATCTATTCAACTCCCGTCTGTTCAACTCCCGTCTGTTCAACTCCCGTCTGTTCAACTCCCATCTATTCAACTCCTGTCTGTTCAACTCCCGTCTGTTCAACTCCTAGCTGTTAAACTCCTAGCTGCTCAACTCCTTTCTGTTTGGGTATATTCGGACTCTGGTCGGCATCCTGGGTCTGATCCATGTTCTCGGGAATCTCGGGTCCATTGATGTGTACACTATACTTTATGTCCAAGCAAAAGGAGATGTTGGTACATCTGTCCCCTACTGTCAATATAAGGCTAAATCCCCCCTAACCCATATCCCTCTTCTAAATCCTGCTTTTACTTAGGATAATTACAGATATCCAGATTGGTGTCATTTTAAAGTGTAGCATCTCCCTGCACTGGGATTTGAAGTTCAGTAATAGTACATCCTGTCCTGTCCCTTGACACACACACACATCACCATGCTGTGCCACCCTGTTCTCTTCCTGTCGTAGGTAAAGAGTCCCGTTCCTTTCTTATCGTAGACACAGGACCCGTTCCCTCCTTGTCTTAGATACAGAGCCCCATTCCCTCCTTGTCTTAGATACAGAGCCCCGTTCCCTCCTTGTCTTAGATACAGAGCCCCGTTCCCTCCTTGTCTTAGATACAGAGCCCCGTTCCCTCCTTGTCTTAGATACAGAGGCCCGTTCCCTCCTTGTCTTAGATACAGAGCCCCGTTCCTCCTTGTCTTAGATACAGAGCCCCGTTCCCTCCTTGTCTTAGATACAGAGCCCGTTTCCTCCTTGTCTTAGATACAGAGCCCCGTTCCCTCCTTGTCTTAGATACAGAGCCCCGTTCCCTCCTTGTCTTAGATACAGAGCCCAGTTCCCTCCTTGTCTTAGATACAGAGCCCATTCCCTCCTTGTCTTAGATACAGAGCCCTGTTCCCTCCTTGTCTTAGATACAGAGCCCCGTTCCCTCCTTGTCTTAGATACAGAGCCCCGTTCCCTCCTTGTCTTAGATACAGAGTCCCGTTTCCTCCTTGTCTTAGATACAGAGCCCCGTTCCCTCCTTGTCTTAGATACAGAGCCCCGTTCCCTCCTTGTCTTAGATACAGGACCCCGTTCCCTCCTTGTCTTAGATACAGGACCCCGTTCTCTTCCTGTCGTAGATACAGGACCCCGTTCTCTTCCTGTCGTAGATACAGAGCCCCGTTCCCTCCTTGTCTTAGATACAGAGCCCAGTTCCCTCCTTGTCTTAGATACAGAGCCCCGTTCCCTCCTTGTCTTAGATACAGAGCCCAGTTCCCTCCTTGTCTTAGATACAGAGCCCAGTTCACTCCTTGTCTTAGATACAGAGCCCCGTTCCTCCTTGTCTTAGATACAGAGCCTCGTTCCCTCCTTGTCTTAGATACAGAGCCCCGTTCCTCCTTGTCTTAGATACAGAGCCCCGTTCCTCCTTGTCTTAGATACAGAGCCCCGTTCCCTCCTTGTCTTAGATACAGAGCCCCGTTCCCTCCTTGTCTTAGATACAGAGCCCGTTCCTCCTTGTCTTAGATACAGAGCCCGTTCCCTCCTTGTCTTAGATACAGAGTCCTGTTCCCTCCTTGTCTTAGATACAGAGCCCCGTTCCTCCTTGTCTTAGATACAGAGCCCCGTTCCTCCTTGTCTTAGATACAGAGCCCCGTTCCTCCTTGTCTTAGATACAGAGCCCAGTTCCCTCCTTGTCTTAGATACAGAGCCCCGTTCCTCCTTGTCTTAGATACAGAGCCCCGTTCCTCCTTGTCTTAGATACAGAGCCCCGTTCCCTCCTTGTCTTAGATACAGAGCCCAGTTCCCTCCTTGTCTTAGATACAGAGCCCCGTTCCTCCTTGTCTTAGATACAGAGCCCAGTTCCCTCCTTGTCTTAGATACAGAGCCCCGTTCCCTCCTTGTCTTAGATACAGAGCCCCGTTCCCTCCTTGTCTTAGATACAGAGCCCCGTTCCCTCCTTGTCTTAGATACAGAGCCCCGTTCCCTCCTTGTCTTAGATACAGAGCCCAGTTCCCTCCTTGTCTTAGATACAGAGCCCCGTTCCCTCCTTGTCTTAGATACAGAGCCCATTCCCTCCTTGTTTTAGATACAGAGCCCTGTTCCTCCTTGTCTTAGATACAGAGCCCCGTTCCCTCCTTGTCTTAGATACAGAGCCCAGTTCCCTCCTTGTCTTAGATACAGAGCCCAGTTCCCTCCTTGTCTTAGATACAGAGCCCCGTTCCTCCATGTCTTAGATACAGAGCCCATTCCTCCTTGTCTTAGATACAGAGCCCATTCCTCCTTGTCTTAGATACAGAGCCCCGTTCCTCCTTGTCTTAGATACAGAGCCCATTCCTCCTTGTTTTAGATACAGAGCCCTGTTCCTCCTTGTCTTAGATACAGAGCCCCGTTCCTCCTTGTCTTAGATACAGAGCCCATTCCCTCCTTGTCTTAGATATAGAGCCCTGTTCCTCCTTGTCTTAGATACAGAGCCCCGTTCCCTCCTTGTCTTAGATACAGAGGCCCGTTCCTCCTTGTCTTAGATACAGAGCCCCGTTCCCTCCTTGTCTTAGACACAGAGCCCCGTTCTCTCCTTGTCTTAGATACAGAGCCCCGTTCTCTCCTTGTCTTAGATATAGAGCCCCGTTCTCTCCTTGTCTTAGACACAGAGCTCCGTTCCCTCCTTGTCTTAGATACAGAGCCCCGTTCCCTCCTTGTCTTAGATACAGAGCCCCGTTCTCTCCTTGTCTTAGATATAGAGCCCCGTTCTCTCCTTGTCTTAGAGATAGAGCCCCGTTCTCTCCTTGTCTTAGACACAGAGCTCCGTTCCCTCCTTGTCTTAGATACAGAGCCCCGTTCTCTCCTTGTCTTAGATATAGAGCCCTGTTCCCTCCTTGTCTTAGATACAGAGCCCCGTTCCCTCCTTGTCTTAGACACAGAGCCCCGTTCTCTCCTTGTCTTAGATACAGAGCCCCGTTCTCTCCTTGTCTTAGATATAGAGCCCCGTTCTCTCCTTGTCTTAGACACAGAGCTCCGTTCCCTCCTTGTCTTAGACACAGAGCTCCGTTCCCTCCTTGTCTTAGATACAGAGTCCCGTTCCCTTTCAACACCTGACCCAACAGCTGGAATGGTGTCTGCTGCTGTGCACGCTGGGTAACATCTGAGAGAGCAGACCTGTCATGTCTCAATGCATCACACCCACTGTCTGTTCTCCCAATGACTTGTTGGGCTTCATTCAATTAGACAGTCTCCCTCTTATATTCTCAGACCGTATCGGTGTGCTCCGACATGCTAAGCTACTGCTCTGTGTGTGTGTGTGTGCGTGTGTGTACTCCGATATGGTGAGGTAGGGATCCTCCGGTGGTACTAGGTCTGTCTGTCTGTCTGTCTGTCTGTCTGTCTGTCTGTCTGTCTGTCTGTCTGTCTGTCTGTCTGTCTGTCTGTCTGCCTGTCTGTCTGTCTGTCTGTCTGTCTGTCAGTTGGATCTGGAGTTGTTATTAGTTGAATCATTTACCAGCATATGGAGACAGATTCAGATTTTGATCAGGTTGCCGAATGTGGGGCTGTTGGAGGAATGCATGGCCCTGTATGGCCTTGCTGGGGTTTTATCAGGTTTAATGGGACTATATGGCCCGACATGGCTGGGGTTTTATCAGGTTTAATGGGACTATATGGCCCTGTATGGCTGTGCTGGGGTTTTATAGCTGTGCTGGTCCTTCTGTAGCTCAGTTGGTAGAGCATGGTGCTTGTAACGCCAGGGTAGTGGGTTCGATCCGGGACCACCCATACGTAAAATGTATGCACACATGACTGTAAGTCGCTTTGGATAAAAGCGTCTGCTAAATGGCATATATTTATCAGGTTTAATGGGACTATATGGCCTGTATGGCTGTGCTGGGGGTTTAATGGGCCTGTATGGCCTGTATGGCCTTGCTGGGGTTTTTATCAGGTTTAATGGGACTATATGGCCTGTATGGCCTTGCTGGGGTTTTATCAGGTTTAATGGGACTATATGGCCTGTATGGCCTTGCTGGGGTTTTTATCAGGTTTAATGGGACTATATGGCCTTGCTGGGGTTTTATCAGGTTTAATGGGACTATATGGCCTTGCTGGGGGTTTTATCAGGTTTAATGGGACTATATGTCCTTGTATGGCTGTGCTGGGGTTTTATCAGGTTTAATGGGACTATATGGCCTGTATGGCCTTGCTGGGGTTTTATCAGGTTTAATGGGACTATATGGCCTGTATGGCCTTGCTGGGGTTTTATCAGGTTTAATGGGACTATATGGCCTGTATGGCTGTGCTGGGGTTTTATCAGGTTTAATGGGACTATATGGCCTGTATGGCCTTGCTGGGGGTTTTATCAGGTTTAATGGGACTATATGGCCCGACATGGCCTAGCTGGGGTTTTATCAGGTTTAATGGGACTATATGGCCCGACATGGCCTAGCTGGGGGTTTTATCAGGTTTAATGGGACTATATGGCCCGACATGGCCTAGCTGGGGTTTTATCAGGTTTAATGGGACTATATGGCCCGACATGGCCTAGCTGGGGTTTTATCAGGTTTAATGGGACTATATGGCCTGTATGGCTGTGCTGGGGTTTTATCATGTTTAATGGGACTTTATGGCCTGTATGGCCTTGCTGGGGGTTTTATCAGGTTTAATGGGACTATATGGCCCTGTATGGCCTTGCTGGGGGTTTTATCAGGTTTAATGGGACTATATGGCCTGTATGGCTGTGCTGGGGGTTTTATCAGGTTTAATGGGACTATATGGCCTGTATGGCCTTGCTGGGGGTTTTATCAGGTTTAATGGGACTATATGGCCTGTATGGCCTTGCTGGGGGTTTTATCAGGTTTAATGGGACTATATGGCCTTGCTGGGTGTTTTATCAGGTTTAATGGGACTATATGACCTTGCTGGGGGTTTTATCAGGTTTAATGGGACTATATGGCCTTGTATGGCCTTGCTGGGGGTTTTATCAGGTTTAATGGGACTATATGGCCTGTATGGCCTTGCTGGGGGTTTTATCAGGTTTAATGGGACTATATGGCCTGTATGGCCTTGCTGGGGGTTTTATCAGGTTTAATGGGACTATATGGCTGTGCTGGGGGTTTTATCAGGTTTAATGGGACTATATGGCCTGTATGGCCTAGCTGGGGGTTTTATCCGGTTTAATGGGACTATATGGCCTGTATGGCCTTGCTGGGGGTTTTATCAGGTTTAATGGGACTATATGGCCTGTATGGCCTTGCTGGGGGTTTTATCAGGTTTAATGGGACTATATGGCCCGACATGGCCTAGCTGGGGGTTTTATCAGGTTTAATGGGACTATATGGCCCGACATGGCCGAGCTGGAGGTTTTATCAGGTTTAATGGGACTATATGGCCCGACATGGCCTAGCTGGGGGTTTTATCAGGTTTAATGGGACTATATGGCCTGTATGGCCTTGCTGGGGTTTTATCAGGTTTAATGGGACTATATGGCCTTGCTGGGGGTTTTCTCAGGTTTAATGGGACTATATGGCCTTGCTGGGGGTTTTATCAGGTTTAATGGGACTATATGGCCTTGCTGGGGGTTTTATCAGGTTTAATGGGACTATATGGCCTTGCTGGGGTTTTATCAGGTTTAATGGGACTATATGGCCTGTATGGCCTTGCTGGGGGTTTTATCAGGTTTAATGGGACTATATGGCCTTGCTGGGGGTTTTATCAGGTTTAATGGGACTATATGGCCTTGCTGGGGTTTTATCAGGTTTAATGGGACTATATGGCCTGTATGGCTGTGCTGGGGTTTTATCAGGTTTAATGGGACTATATGGCCCGACATGGCTGGGGGTTTTATCAGGTTTAATGGGACTATATGGCCCGACATGGCTGTGCTGGGGTTTTATAGCTGTGCTGGTCCTTCTGTAGCTCAGTTGGTAGAGCATGGTGCTTGTAACGCCAGGGTAGTGGGTTCGATCCCGGGACCACCCATACGTAAAATGTATGCACACATGACTGTAAGTCGCTTTGGATAAAAGCGTCTGCTAAATGGCATATATTTATCAGGTTTAATGGGACTATATGGCCTGTATGGCCTTGCTGGGGTTTTTATCAGGTTTAATGGGACTATATGGCCTTGCTGGGGTTTTATCAGGTTTAATGGGACTATATGGCCTGTATGGCCTTGCTGGGGGTTTTATCAGGTTTAATGGGACTATATGGCCTTGCTAGGGTTTTATCAGGTTTAATGGGACTATATGGCCTTGCTGGGGTTTTATCAGGTTTAATGGGACTATATGTCCTTGTATGGCTGTGCTGGGGTTTTATCAGGTTTAATGGGACTATATGGCCTGTATGGCCTTGCTGGGGGTTTTATCAGGTTTAATGGGACTATATGGCCTGTATGGCTGTGCTGGGGGTTTTATCAGGTTTAATGGGACTATATGGCCTGTATGGCCTTGCTGGGGTTTTATCAGGTTTAATGGGACTATATGGCCCGACATGGCCTAGCTGGGGTTTTATCAGGTTTAATGGGACTATATGGCCCGACATGGCCTAGCTGGGGGTTTTATCAGGTTTAATGGGACTATATGGCCCGACATGGCCTAGCTGGGGGTTTTATCAGGTTTAATGGGACTATATGGCCTGTATGGCTGTGCTGGGGTTTTTATCATGTTTAATGGGACTATATGGCCTGTATGGCCTAGCTGGGGGTTTTATCAGGTTTAATGGGACTATATGGCCTTGCTGGGGGTTTTATCAGGTTTAATGGGACTATATGGCCTGTATGGCCTTGCTGGGGGTTTTATCAGGTTTAATGGGACTATATGGCCTGTATGGCTGTGCTGGGGTTTTTATCAGGTTTAATGGGACTATATGGTCTGTATGGCCTTGCTGGGGGTTTTATCAGGTTTAATGGGATTATATGGCCTGTATGGCCTTGCTGGGGTTTTTATCAGGTTTAATGGGACTATATGGCCTGTATGGCTGTGCTGGGGGTTTTATCAGGTTTAATGGGACTATATGGCCTTGCTGGGGGTTTTATCAGGTTTAATGGGACTATATGGCCTTGCTGGGGGTTTTATCAGGTTTAATGGGACTATATGGCCTGTATGGCCTTGCTGGGGGTTTTATCAGGTTTAATGGGACTATATGGCCTGTATGGCCTTGCTGGGGGTTTTATCAGGTTTAATGGGACTATATGGCTGTGCTGGGGGTTTTATCAGGTTTAATGGGACTATATGGCCTATATGGCCTTGCTGGGGGTTTTATCTGGTTTAATGGGACTATATGGCCTGTATGGCCTTGCTGGGGGTTTTATCAGGTTTAATGGGACTATATGGCTTGTATGGCCTTGCTGGGGGTTTTATCAGGTTTAATGGGACTATATGGCCCGACATGGCCTAGCTGGGGTTTTATCAGGTTTAATGGGACTATATGGCCCGACATGGCCGAGCTGGAGGTTTTATCAGGTTTAATGGGACTATATGGCCCGACATGGCCTAGCTGGGGGTTTTATCAGGTTTAATGGGACTATATGGCCTGTATGGCCTTGCTGGGGTTTTATCAGGTTTAATGGGACTATATGGCCTTGCTGGGGGTTTTCTCAGGTTTAATGGGACTATATGGCCTTGCTGGGGGTTTTATCAGGTTTAATGGGACTATATGGCCTTGCTGGGGGTTTTATCAGGTTTAATGGGACTATATGGCCTTGCTGGGGGTTTTATCAGGTTTAATGGGACTATATGGCCTGTATGGCCTTGCTGGGGGTTTTATCAGGTTTAATGGGACTATATGGCCTTGCTGGGGGTTTTATCAGGTTTAATGGGACTATATGGCCTTGCTGGGGGTTTTATCAGGTTTAATGGGACTATATGGCCTGTATGGCTGTGCTGGGGGTTTTATCAGGTTTAATGGGACTATATGGCCCGACATGGCTGGGGGGTTTTATCAGGTTTAATGGGACTATATGGCCCGACATGGCTGTGCTGGGGTTTTATAGCTGTGCTGGTCCTTCTGTAGCTCAGTTGGTAGAGCATGGTGCTTGTAACGCCAGGGTAGTGGGTTCGATCCCGGGACCACCCATACGTAAAATGTATGCACACATGACTGTAAGTCGCTTTGGATAAAAGCGTCTGCTAAATGGCATATATTTATCAGGTTTAATGGGACTATATGGCCTGTATGGCCTTGCTGGGGTTTTTATCAGGTTTAATGGGACTATATGGCTGTGCTGGGGTTTTTATCAGGTTTAATGGGACTATATGGCCTGTATGGCCTTGCTGGGGGTTTTATCAGGTTTAATGGGACTATATGGCCTGTATGGCCTTGCTGGGGGTTTTATCAGGTTTAATGGGACTATATGGCCTTGCTGGGGGTTTTATCAGGTTTAATGGGACTATATGGCCTTGCTGGGGGTTTTATCAGGTTTAATGGGACTATATGTCCTTGTATGGCTGTGCTGGGGGTTTTATCAGGTTTAATGGGACTATATGGCCTGTATGGCCTTGCTGGGGGTTTTATCAGGTTTAATGGGACTATATGGCCTGTATGGCTGTGCTGGGGGTTTTATCAGGTTTAATGGGACTATATGGCCTGTATGGCCTTGCTGGGGGTTTTATCAGGTTTAATGGGACTATATGGCCCGACATGGCCTAGCTGGGGGTTTTATCAGGTTTAATGGGACTATATGGCCCGACATGGCCTAGCTGGGGGTTTTATCAGGTTTAATGGGACTATATGGCCCGACATGGCCTAGCTGGGGGTTTTATCAGGTTTAATGGGACTATATGGCCTGTATGGCTGTGCTGGGGTTTTTATCATGTTTAATGGGACTATATGGCCTGTATGGCCTTGCTGGGGGTTTTATCAGGTTTAATGGGACTATATGGCCCTGTATGGCCTTGCTGGGGGTTTTATCAGGTTTAATGGGACTATATGGCCTGTATGGCGTTGCTGGGGTTTTTATCAGGTTTAATGGGACTATATGGTCTGTATGGCCTTGCTGGGGTTTTATCAGGTTTAATGGGACTATATGGCCTGTATGGCCTTGCTGGGGGTTTTATCAGGTTTAATGGGACTATATGGCCTTGCTGGGTGTTTTATCAGATTTAATGGGACTATATGACCTTGCTGGGGGGTTTTATCAGGTGTAATGGGACTATATGGCCTTGTATGGCTGTGCTGGGGTTTTATCAGGTTTAATGGGACTATATGGCCTGTATGGCCTTGCTGGGGGTTTTATCAGGTTTAATGGGACTATATGGCCTGTATGGCCTTGCTGGGGTTTTTATCAGGTTTAATGGGACTATATGGCTGTGCTGGGGGTTTTATCAGGTTTAATGGGACTATATGGCCTGTATGGCCTAGCTGGGGTTTTATCCGGTTTAATGGGACTATATGGCCTGTATGGCCTTGCTGGGGTTTTATCAGGTTTAATGGGACTATATGGCCTGTATGGCCTTGCTGGGGGTTTTATCAGGTTTAATGGGACTATATGGCCCGACATGGCCTAGCTGGGGTTTTATCAGGTTTAATGGGACTATATGGCCCGACATGGCCGAGCTGGAGGTTTTATCAGGTTTAATGGGACTATATGGCCCGACATGGCCTAGCTGGGGTTTTTATCAGGTTTAATGGGACTATATGGCCTGTATGGCCTTGCTGGGGTTTTATCAGGTTTAATGGGACTATATGGCCTTGCTGGGGGTTTTCTCAGGTTTAATGGGACTATATGGCCTTGCTGGGGGTTTTATCAGGTTTAATGGGACTATATGGCCTTGCTGGGGGTTTTATCAGGTTTAATGGGACTATATGGCCTTGCTGGGGGTTTTATCAGGTTTAATGGGACTATATGGCCTTGCTGGGGTTTTATCAGGTTTAATGGGACTATATGGCTCGACATGGCTGGGGGTTTTATCAGGTTTAATGGGACTATATGGCCTTGCTGGGGGTTTTATCAGGTTTAATGGGACTATATGGCCTTGCTGGGGGTTTTATCAGGTTTAATGGGACTATATGGCTCGACATGGCTGGGGGTTTTATCAGGTTTAATGGGACTATATGGCCCTGTATGGCCTAGCTGGGGGTTTTATCAGGTTTAATGGGACTATATGGCCTTGCTGGGGGTTTTATCAGGTTTAATGGGACTATATGGCCTTGCTGGGGGTTTTATCAGGTTTAATGGGACTATATGGCCTTGCTGGGGGTTTTATCAGGTTTAATGGGACTATATGGCCTTGCTGGGGGTTTTATCAGGTTTAATGGGACTATATGGCCTTGCTGGGGGTTTTATCAGGTTTAATGGGACTATATGGCTCGACATGGCTGGGGGTTTTATCAGGTTTAATGGGACTATATGGCCCTGTATGGCCTAGCTGGGGGTTTTATCAGGTTTAATGGGACTATATGGCTCGACATGGCTGGGGGTTTTATGTCTCTTTTTCAGCAAATGCAGGGGTGTGAGAGTTTTACCCTGCTTAAGGCTCTGTTACGGCCCAGGAGTTCATTTAGCCTTTCACTCATCCCTCTCTTGTCGTACAAAGTTATTCTTTAATCACTGTCAAATCACTGAGCTGTAGACGTTTCTATCCATCTAACGAGGAATGTTTCATTCAGGAAGTATTTCAACAGGAAGGAAAAGTGTTAACAATTAAGAAGAAAGTCCCCGTTGGGACTCCGACAATGATACAGTCTTAATCTGAAACCTGTAGATGATCCGAGAGGAGAGAAACTTCCCTGTTTTCCTTGAATCACTGCTCCAACAACGCGAGGCCCCCCCGGGCCTTAGCTGAGGACAGCGGTAACAGCAGATGACTGAGAAACTCACGGTCTTTTGACCAGGCCGACACAAAGACTCACCCAATGAACAGAAAACCATCAGAGCAGCTAGACGAAGCCAGACTGGCAGTTGGAGTCAGAAACCCCCAGTTACCGTCGCCACGGAAACCCCTGGAAAACAACACCCCCTCCCCTCCCCCGCCATGGCCCACAGCATGCTCCATCAGCCAGTCAGCTGCCACCGTTACCCTCGAGAAGGCCCTAGTGATGCCAAGCATTCTGTTACCCCAGAACCCCCCTCCTCCTCCTCACCTTCTCATATCAACACCTCAAGTCTCTCCTGACTCCTGTCACCCAGTAACCCCAGCACCCCCCCCCACACACCCACCTCCCAACCCAGTAACCCCCTCATGTCTCACCCAGTAACCCTCCCCCCTCATGTCTCACCCAGTAACCCCCCTCATGTCTCACCCAGTAACCCCCCTCATGTCTCACCCAGTAACCCTCCCCCCTCATGTCTCACCCAGTAACCCCCCTCATGTCTCACCCAGTAACCCCCCTCATGTCTCACCATGTTCACCAGTAACCCCAGTCATGTCTCACCCAGTAACCCCCCTCATGTCTCACCCAGTAACCCCCCTCATGTCTCACCCAGTAACCCCTCATGTCTCACCCAGTAACCCCCCCCCCTCATGTCTCACCCAGTATAGGGAAATAGAACTATGTAACAGGCTTCATTGGTAGCGATGCAGAGAGGGAGGTCCTTGATGGACACACAGGAGCTTGTTGGACCTCTCATTCTTCAGAGTGTTGATTGTGTCGATGTGATCCACACATGGTGTTAATTGTATCGGGGTTAAATGGAAAGGCAAGAGAGAGACGGTGAGACGGTGAGACAGTGAGAGAGTGTGTGAGTAGCAGACAGAACCAGTGTGTTGGGTTTCATTCATAAAATGTAGGGAATTGAGCCGGTCTCACCATTAATGTTCAGTAAACAACTACAGATCAATAATGTTCAGTAAACAACCACAGATCAATAATGTTCAGTAAACCACCACAGATCAATAATGTTCAGTAAACCACCACAGATCAATAATGTTCAGTAAACCACTACAGATCAATAATGTTCAGTAAACCACTACAGATCAATAATGTTCAGTAAACAACTACAGATCAATAATGTTCAGTAAACCACCACAGATCAATAATGTTCAGTAAACCACCACAGATCAATAATGTTCAGTAAACCACCACAGATCAATAATGTTCAGTAAACAACCACAGATCAATAATGTTCAGTAAACCACCACAGATCAATAATGTTCAGTAAACCACTACAGATCAATAATGTTCAGTAAAAACTACAGATTTAATGTTCAGTAAACAAATACAGATCAATAATGTTCAGTAAACCACACAGATCAATAATGTTCAGTAAACCACTACAGATCAATAATGTTGTCCACTACAGATCAATAATGTTCAGTAAACCACCACAGATCAATAATGTTCAGTAAACCACTACAGATCAATAATGTTCAGTATCAGATCAACATGTCCATAAACCACCCAGATCAATAATGTTCAGTAAACATGTCCATCTAATGTTCAGTAAACCACCACAGATCAATAATGTTCAGTAAACCACTACAGATCAATAATGTCCAAATCAGATCAATAATGTTCAGTAAAAACCACACAGATCAATAATGTTCAGTAAACAACTACAGATCAATAATGTTCAGTAAACCACCATGTCAATAATGTTCAGTAAACCACCACAGATCAATAATGTTCAGTAAACCATACAGATCAATAATGTCCAGTAAACCACACAGATCAATAATGTTCAGTAAAACCACTACAGATCAATAATGTCCATAAACCACACAGATCAATAATGTTCAGTAAACCACCACAGATCAATACTGTTCAGTAAAACCATACAGATCCATCTACATGTCCATACAGATCAATAATGTTCAGTAAACCACTACAGATCAATAATGTCCAGTAAACCACATGATCCATGTTCAGTAAACCACTACAGATCAATAATGTCAGTAAACAACTACAGATCAATAATGTTCAGTAAACCACACAGATCAATAATCAGTAAACAACTACAGATCCACATGTTCCATCAGATCAATAATGTTCATCTACAGATCAATAATGTTCAGTCCACATGATCCATCAGTAAACAATACAGATCAATAATGTTCCATCCACATGTCCAATCTACATGTCAGTAACAACTACCAACATCAGTCCACCACAGATCTAATGTCCATCTACAGATCAATAATCAGTCCATCAGATCAATAATGTCCATAAACCACACAGATCCATCTACATGTCCATCACAGACATGTCCATCCCATGATCCATCAGTAAACACTACAGATCCATCCATGTCCATAAACAAATACAGATCAATAAATGTTCCATCAGATCAATAATGTCAGTCCATCTACAGATCAAGAACAATCTACAGATCAATGTCCATCAGATCAACATGTTCATCCAGACATGTTCAGTCTACAGATCAATAACAGTAAACCACCACAGATCAATCCAGTAAACCACTACAGATCAATAATGTTCAGTAAACCACTACAGATCAATAATGTTCAGTAAACCACTCAGATCCATAATGTCATAAACAACTAGATCAATAATGTTCAGTAAACAACTCAGATCAATAATGTCAGTAAACAACACAGATATCTGTCCAGTTCTACAGATCAATAATGTCAGTAAAGAACAGAGTAGATATCTGGCTTTTAGGCTTCACCTCCATCTACATGTACCATTGTCCATCTACATGTCCATCCACATGTCCATCTACATGTCCATCCACATGTCCAATCATGTCCATACATGTCATCCACATGTCTAAATCCACATGTCCATCCACATGTCCATACATGTCCATCTACATGTTCATCCACATGTCCATCTACATGTCCATCTACATTCCATCCACATGTAGTATGAACATGTCCATCCACAGATATCATCCACATGTTCATTCATGTCCATCCACATGTTCATTCACATGTCCAACACATGTCCATCCATGTCCATCTACATGTCATCCATGTCATACATGTTCATCATGTCATCCACATGTCCATCTACATGTCCATCCACATGTCCATCTATGATCCACATGTCCATCTACATGTCCATCCACAACGGACAATAGTTGATGTCATCTCAAAAAGTCTCCCGAAGGCCGACTCGTCCATAGGCAATCTCTCTCCTCGGGTCTGGTAGTTCATTCATTATTGTAGTAGAACAGAGTAGATATCTGGCAGTTCATTCATTAATGTAGTAGAACAGAGTAGATATCTGGCAGTTCATTCATTCGTAATTGTTCCCTTAAAGTGTATTTGTAATCATACTGATAATGTCTTGGTATTGTATGATGAGTAGAACAGAGTAGATATCTGGACTCTCGGTTGTTGTAGTTTTGATCTGTGCTGACGGAACATAACAAAGCTGTGAAGAGAGAACACATTCTACCCAAGACAACACATTCTACCCAAGACAACACATTCTACCCAAGACAACACATTCTACCCAAGACAACACAAGACTACCCAAGACAACACATTCTCAAGACAACACTACCCAAGACAACACTACAATACAAGACAACACATTCTACCCAAGACAACACAAGACTACCCAAGACAACACATTCTACCCAAGACAACACAAGACTACCCAAGACAACACATTCTACCCAACACAACACATTCTACCCAAGACAACACATTCTACCCAAGACAACACAGACTACCCAAGACAACACAAGACTACCCAAGACAAACAACACAGACTACCCAAGACAACACATTCTACAAGACAACACAATTCTATTAAGACAACACAAGACTACAAGACAACACAAGACAACACATTCTACCCAAGACAACACAAGACTACCCAAGACAACACATTCTACCCAAGATAACACAAGACTACCCAAGACAACACATTCTACCCAAGACAACACAAGACTACCTAAGACAACACATTCTACCAAGACAACACATTCTACCTAAGATAACACTACCCAAGACAACACAAGACAACACATTCTACCCAAGACAACACATTCTACCCAAGACAACACAAGACTACCCAAGACAACACATTCTACCCAAGACAACACAAGACTACCCAAGACAACACATTCTACCCAAGACAACACAAGACTACCCAAGACAACCCAACACAACACATTCTACATTCTACCCAAGACAACACATTCTACCCAAGACAACACAAGACTACCCAAGACAACACATTCTACCCAAGACAACACAAGACTACCCAAGACAACACATTCTACCCAAGACAAACACAAGACAACACAAGACTACCCAAGACAACACAAGACTACCCAAGACAACACAAGACTACCCAAGACAACACAAGACTACCCAAGACAACACAAGACAACACATTCTACCCAAGACAACACAAGACTACCCAAGACAACACATTCTACCCAAGACAACACAAGACTACCTAAGACAACACATTCTACCCAAGACAACACAAGACTACAAGACAACACATTCTACCCAAGACATCACATTCTACCCAAGACAACACAAGACAACACATTCTACCCAAGACAACACAAGACTACCCAAGACAACACATTCTACCCAAGACAACACATTCTACCCAAGACAACACAAGACAACACAAGACAACACATTCTACCCAAGACAACACATTCTACCCAAGACAACACATTCTACATTCTACCCAAGACAATACAAGACAACACATTCTACCCAAGACAACACAAGACAACACATTCTACCCAAGACAACACAAGACTAAGACAACACATTCTACCCAAGACAACACATTCTACCCAAGACAACACATTCTACCTAAGACAACATTCTACAAGACAACACAAGACTACCCAAGACAACACAAGACTACCCAAGACAACACAAGACAACACATTCTACCCAAGACAACACAAGACTGCAAGACAACACATTCTACCCAAGACTACCCAAGACAACACATTCTACCCAAGACAACACAAGACAACACATTCTACCCAAGACAACACAAGACTACCCAAGACAACACATTCTACCCAAGACAACACAAGACTACACATTCTACCCAAGACAACACAAGACTGCCAAGCTACCCAAGAATACCCAAGACTACCAAATACTACCAAGCTCCCAAGACTACCCAACTACCAAGCTACCCAAGACTAGCCAATACTACCAAGCTACCAAAGACTACCCAAGCTACCCAAGACTACCAAGCTACCCAAGACTACCAAGCTACCCAAGACTATCCAAGACTACCAAGCTACCCAAGACTACACAAGCTACCCAAGACTACCCAAGATTAACGAGCTACCCAAGACTACCCAAGATGACCGTAGCTACTCAAGACTACATACGATTGATTACCCAAGCTACCCTAGACTACCCAATACTAGACAAAGCTACCCAAGACTAGCCATTACTACAAATGTGCACAAACAAATGTGCACAAGCTCTCTCTCTCTCTCTCTCTCTCTCTCTCTCTCTCTCTCTCTCTCTCTCTCTCTCTCTCTCTCTCTCTCTCTCTCTCTCTCTCTCTCTTCTCTCTCTCTCTCTCTCGTCTCTCTCTCTCGTCTCTCTCTCTCGTCTCTCTCTCGTCTCTCTCTCTCGTCTCTCTCTCTCGTCTCTCTCTCTCTCTCGTCTCTCTCTCTCTCTCTCGTCTCTCTCTCTCTCGTCTCTCTCTCTCTCTCTCGTCTCTCTCTCTCTCGTCTCTCTCTCTCTCGTCTCTCTCTCTCTCGTCGTCTCTTCTCGTCTCTCTCTCTCGTCTCTCTCTCTCTCTCTCTCTCTCTCTCGTCTCTCTCTCTCTCTCTCTCTCTCTCGTCTCTCTCTCTCTCTCGTCTCTCTCTCTCTCTCTCTCGTCTCTCTCTCTCTCGTCTCTCTCTCTCTCGTCTCTCTCTCTCTCGTCTCTCTCTTCCACCGTGCCGACAGCTGCATTGTAAACGCTGGTATGTCTGCTAGAGGCTGAGCTGCCTGTCACACTCCAACAGATCCAACACAGGCACTTGACAGAGAGAGGGGAGAGAAACTGTAATAGATATAGAGAGAGCAATAGAGAGGAGGGGGAGAGAGGGAGAGATGGGAGGGAGAAGAGAGATGGAGGGAGAGTGGGAGAGGAGAGAGGAATAGAGAGAGTGAGAAGGGGGAGAGGACGAGAGGGAGAGAGAGAGTGGAGAGAGAAACTGTAATAGATATATAGAGAGAGCAATAGAGAGGGACGAGAGAGAGAGAAGGGGGGAGGGAGAGAGAGAGGGGAAGGAGAGAGAGAGATGGAGAGAGGGGGAGGAGAGGAATGGAATGAGAAGGGGGGAGAGGGGGGGACGAGAGAGGGGGAGAGAAACTGTAATAGATATATAGAGAGAGCAATAGAGGGACGAGAGAGAGGAGAGAGATGGAGAGAGGGAGAGAATGAGGGTGTGTAGAGAGGGGGGAGGAGAGAGGGATGAGAGAGAGGGAGGGAAGAGAGTGAGAGAGGGAGAAGAGAGATGGAGGAGGGAGGAGATGGATCGTGAGGGAGAGAGTGTGTAGAGAGGGAGGGGGAGGAGGTGGGAGGGAGAGGGATGGAGAGAGGTCCAATAGGGGAGAGAGGGGAGGGAGAGAGAGATGGAGAGAGGGAGATGGATGAAGAGGGGGAGAGAGAGATGAGATGGAGGGAGATGGATCGTGAGAGGTGTGCAGAGAGGGGGAGGGAGGTGGGAGAGGGATAGAGAGGTCCAATAGGGGAGAGGGGGAGGAGAGAGAGATGGAGAGAGGGAGGGAGATGGATCGTGAGAGGTGTGCAGAGGGGGAGGAGGTGGGAGAGGGATAGAGAGGTCCAATAGGGGAGAGGTCCAATAGGGAGAGGCGTTGTGCCACAAGGTGTTGCTTTTATCTGTTTTTTTGTAACCAGGTTTGTTGTTTATTTAAGCAATATGAGATGGAAGGAAGTTCCATGCAATAAGGGCTCTATTTAATACTGTATGTTTTCTTGAATTTGTTCTGTACCTGGGGACTGTGAAAAGACCCCCTGGTGGCTTGTCTGGTGGGGTAAGTGTGTGTGTGTCAGAGCTGTGTGTAAATTGACTATACAAACTATTTGGGATTTAACACATCGATGTTTCTTCTAAAAAGTAGAAGTGATGCAGTCAGTCTCTCTTGAACTCTCAGCCAAGAGAGACTGGCAGCATAGTATTTATATCAGCCCTCTGTTTACAATGAAGTGCAAAAGAGAGGGGGAGGGGGAGAGGGATGGAGAGATGGATGGAGAAAGGGGGATAGTGATGGGGAAGGATTGGAGAGAGAGGGGAAAGAGATGGAGAGAGAGGGGAAAGAGATGGAGAGAGAGGGGAAAGAGGGATGGAGAGAGAGGGGGAAGAGGGATGGGAGAGAGGGGAAAGAGATGGAGAGAGGAGGGGAAGAGGGATGGAGAGAGGGATTGAGAAGGGGGGAAGGGATGGAGAGAGGGGAAGAGGATGGAGAGGGAGAGAAGGATGGAGAGAGGGGGAAGAGGATGGAGAGAGGGGAAGAGGAATGGAGAGAGGGGGAAGAGGAATGGAGAGAGGGGGAAGAGGGGAATGGAGGAGAGGGGAAGAGGAATGGGGGAGGGGGAGAGGAATGGAGAGAGAGAAGGGGAGGGATGGAGAGAGGGGAGAGGAATGGAGAGAGGGATTGAGAGGAATGGGAGAGGGATGGATGAGAGAGGGGGTAGAGGGATGGATGGAGAGAGGGATTGAGAGAGGGGGTAGAGGGATGGATGGAGAGAGGGGGGAAGGGATTGAGAGAGAGAGCGAGAATTAGAGGTAGAAAGGAAAGAGAGGGAAGGATGTGGGGAAGGAAGGAAAGAATAAGGAGGAGAATAGAGAGAAGGAAAGAGGGAAGGATGTGGGGAAGGAAGGAGGAAGGACATCAACACCTGATAGCAACACTACTAAACACACTGCAGTCAGAACTGATCCAGGCTGTTGTGATCCAGACCAGGTTTCCGCTGTGACATCACTGCAGAGAGCAGTAGTGCATGGAGGACTATAAAACACACTACTCTACAGCCCAAGACACTACAAGGGGAGGGAGGGAGTGAGGGGAGAGAGAGAGATAAAGCAACCATTTGGCTCGAGTTTTTAATTCCCGTCAACCAGATTGGTCTCTGTTCTCTTCGTCTATATAACACCAGTTGATGAGGACAGTGTGACTGCAGTATCCAATACAACAGCTGACTGAGGAATCTTGAGGTAGTTTGGGATAATCATTGTCTGTATGTCTGGAGTCTGTGTACAGCGTGGGAACTATGACAACAACATGACATTAAGACAGTGACAAACGCATCCAGCAGGATCTATAACAAGTGGGGTGGTGGTGGGGTGGGGGTGGTGGTGGGGTGGTGTAGATCATCGTTTTGGAGCCATAGGGCCCTGGTCAAAGTGCATGGTATAAGGAATAGGTACTCAGCCTCAGTCTGTTGTATTTTTGGTATTTGATATGTTATTAGGATCCCCATTAGCTGTTGCAAAAGCAGCAGCTACTCTTCCTGGAGTTCCACACAAAACAGAAACATAATACAGAAACATTATACAGAACATCATTAGAACATCAAGAACAGCTCAAAGACAGAACTACATACAACATTTTTTTTAAGGCACGTGTAGCCTACATGTCAATACATACACACAAACTATCTAGGTCAAGTAGGGAGAGGCGTTGTGCCGCGAGGTGTTGCTTTATCTGGCTTATTTTGTTGGTGTTGTTGGGTCAGACAATGAACTGCACAACAGCAGCCACTGCTGGGGGTGGTGGTAGAACCAAGGCATCAGAGATCCATCAGCATCTAGTGTCTCAGACTTATCTTCTGCATTCATTGTAGCTGGGGATTTTAACGAGGCTAATCTGAAAACAAGCTTCCCTAAATTGTATCAGCATATCGAATGCGTGACCCGGACTGGTAAAACCCTGGATCATTGTTACTCCCGAGACGCATACAAAGCCCTCCCCTGCCCTCCTTTCTGCAAATCTGACCACGACCCCAGACACAAGACGTATGTGGCAGGGTCTACAGTCAATTATGGATTACAAAAAAGAAAACCAGCCCCGTCGCGGACATTGACGTCTTGCTGCCAGACAAATTAAACAACTTCTTTGCCTGCTTCAAAGACAATACAGTGCCACCTACATGGTCCACTACCAACACCTGCGGGCTCTCCTTCACCGCAGCCAACGTGAGTAAAGCATTTAAACGTGTTAACCCTCGCAAGGATACCGGCCCAGACGGCATCCCCAGCCGTGTCCTCAGAGCATGCGCAGACCAGCTGGCTGGTGTGTTTACAGACATTCAATCCCGGTCTGCTGTTCCCACATGCTTCAAAAGGGCCACCATTGTTCCTGTTCCCAAGAAAGCTAAGGTAACTGAGCTAAACGGCTATCGCCCGTAGCACACACTTCCGTCATCATGAAGTGCTTTGAGAGACGAGTCAAGGATCATATCACCTCCAACCAACCTGACACCCTAGACCCACTCCAATTTATTTGCATACCGTCCCAATAGGTCCACAGAGGGCGCTATCACAATCACACTTCACACTGCCCAACCCTTCTGGACAAGAGGATGTAATGTACCTATGTAAGAATGCTGTTCATCAATTACAGCTCAGCATTTAACACCATAGTACCCTCCAGACCCCACCCTATGCAACTGGGTCCTGATGGGCCGCCCCAGGTGGTGAGGGTAGGACAACATCTTCACCCGCTGATCCTCTGTCGAACTGCTTTGCTTTATCTTGGCCAGGTCACAATTGTAAATGAGAACTTGTTCTCAACTTGCCTACCTGGTTAAATAAAGGTGAAATAAACATTTTTTTTTTAAATCACTGGGGCCCCACAAGGGTGCGTTCTGAGCCCTCTCCTGTACTCCCTGTTCACCCATGACTGCATGGCCACGCAAGCCTTCAACTCAATCATCAAGTTTGTAGACGAAACTACAGTGGTAGGCTTGATGACCAACAACGACGAGACGGCCTACAGGGAGGTCAGGGCCCTCAGAGTGTGGTGTCAGGAAAATAACCTCACACTCAACGTCTGTTACGCACGCCTCTATGAAGAGGGAACGCAACACCCTGCTACAACTAAACTCTCTGTGAAGTGAAAAAGGTATGGACTGTAGATGCAAGTAAGAATGACAACAGGCAGAATGTGGTACCGTTTACAAGGACTTTATTCCTTTACACGGTAATATGGGGAAAAGGGCTGGACGGAACCAAAGCAAAGAAAGTACATCTCAAAGCCCCCTCCCCTTCTATCTTACCTGCCTACCCACTACTTACCTAATTTAGCACCACCTGGTGCCCTAACCAAAATACAGGGGGTGGTCCGCCCAGGTATTACCTAGTGTGCCTAGACAGCGAATATGCTACGGGTATATGTATGCCCGTGGGCCTCTTGCCTAAGCACTCCCTAGGTGTCTTCCCCTTCCCCCCTGGGAACAAATGAAACAGAATATTAAACAATTTCACAAACAAAGGACATCAAATAAGCTCTATCTGAGCAACAAACTCACAAAACATACCAACTCACAAATCATACCAACTCACAAAACATACCAACTCTCAGCAATGAACTCCTAGCAATGAACTCCTAGCAAAATCTCTCTAGCAAAATCTCTCTAGCAAAATCTCTCTAGCAAAATCTCTCTAGCAAAATCTCTCTAGCAAAATCTCTCTAGCAAAATCTCTGCAATGACCTCCCAGAAAATCTCTCTCTCTTGAACAGAACACTGGCTTTTATATAGCTTCAGATTGAATGGGTAATTGGAGACAGCTGTCTCGACGAGGGGGCGGGGTCAGCTCTCCAATTAGCCCTGGAGTCGACCAATCAGCTGCTTGAGGGATTTCAGGAAGCCATTTCCTGAAATAAACACATGCAAACATACAAACTACAACACATAAACTGGGGAACGTAACAACGTCCCTGTTCACCCACGACTGTGTGGCCATGCAAGCCTTCAACTCAATCATCAAGTTTGTAGACGAAACTACAGTGGAAGGCTTGATGACCAACATACTTGGCGAGATGGCCTACAGGGAGGAGGTGAGGGGGGCCCTCAGTGTGGTGTCAGGAAAATAACCTCACACTCAACGTCAACGAAACAAAGGGAGATGATCGTGGAGTTCAGGAAACAGCAGAGGGAGGGAGAGTGGAGAGAGGAGAGGGGAGCGGAGAGGGAGAGCGGGGAGAGGGAGAGCGGGGAGAGCGGAGCGGGGAGAGCGGAGAGAGGGAGGGAGGGCGGAGAAGGGGAGGAGCGGGAGGGCGGAGAGAGGGAGAGCGGAGAGAGGGAGGAGCGGAGAAGGGAGGCGGAGAAGAGGAGGAGGCGCGGAGAGAGGCGGAGAGAGAGGGAGAGCGGAGACGGAAGGGGAGCGGAGAGGGGAAGAGTGGAGAGAAGGAGAGCGGGGAGAGTGGAGAATGGAGAGAGGGAGCGGAGAAAGGGAGGAGGCGGGGAGAAAGGGAGAGTGGAGAGAGAGAGAGTGGAGGGAGAGCGGGGATAGTGGAGAGAGGAGGGAGAGGGAGAGAGAAAATCAACCGACAGACGGCAGCTGTCTACATAACTTCCCTGGCCTCTCTATATCGTTCTGTTTCTTGCTCTCGCTCTGACGCTCAGCAGTCGTCTCCTCTCCCTCTCTCTGACGGTTCCGCTTCTCTCCTCTCCTTTCTCCACCTCTCCCCCCTCCTCCCCTCCACCTCTCCTCTCCTCTCCTCTCCTCTCCTCTCCTCTCCTCTCCTCTCCTCTCCTCTCCTCCTCTCCCTCTCCTCTCCTCTCCTCTCCTCTCCTCCTCCTCTCCCTCTCCTCTCCCTCTCCTCTCCTCTCCTCCTCACTCCCTCCCCTCCCCTCTCCCCTCCCTCCCTCCCCTCCCCTCCCCTCTCCCTCACGTTCTCATGCCCCCCACTGATTCACCTCGTCCAGTAGCAGCAGGCTGTTGAACGAGGATTTCTGTAATATGGAGGATTGCTGTGATATGACCCTCGTACTCTAAACTAATTAAGTTGTGGTTAATTAGATCAATTAAATGCTTGTAACAGTTGTACGCCCCTCATTCATTTAATGAATCTCCTTCCCGACTGAGATTCAGCATTAAAGGAGCTTATCCTTTTATTTATTTTCACTAACAAAGCCGCTCTTACACGCCCTCCCTACAGTCTCCCTTCTCTGTTATTTCTATACCAAACTGTCTGTCAGATCAGTTGATAAGAAAACATCCAGACTTGTCTCTCTCTCTCCTGAGAAAAATGTATGGAATTTCTTTAGGAATTAAAAATATCTTATCTGTGAGCCCGTGAGTGACAGGGATAAAACCCTCTGTCACGGTGCTGTGGTGTTGCCCTCCCTCCCTCCCTCTCCCTCCCTCCCTCTCCCTCCCTCCCTCCCTCCCTCCTCTCTCCCTCCCTCCCTCCCTCCCTCCCTCCCTCTCTCTCTCTCTCTCTCTCTCTCTCTCTCTCTCTCTCTCTCTCTCTCTCTCTCTCTCTCTCTCTCTCTCTCCCTCCCTGTCTCCCTACCTCCCTACCTCCCTCCCTCTCTCCCTCCCTCCCTCCCTCTCTCCCTCCCTGCCTCCCTCCCTCCCTCTCTCTCTCTCTCTCTCTCTCTCTCTCTCTCTCTCTCTCTCTCTCTCTCTCTCTCTCTCTCTCTCTCTCCTCTCTCTCTCTCTCTCTCTCTCCCTCCCTCCCTCTCCCTTTCCCTCTTTGTCTCCTGCTGTCTATCATGTGATGGTTGATCACAATACAACGAAAACAGATTTTTACAGAGATTGCATTAAAATAACGAAAAGACCTCTTCACCCCAGACAACCTCGGCAGTCGTGGTTCTGTAGCGTGATTGTCTCACCCTAGTTTATTAAAACACGAGGACCGGTCCTTTCCAGGTGTCATTGGTTACCATGACTGTAGAAGTCAGAGGAGAAAACGGGGAACTTATTATTTATTCTACCGGACTGGATGTCTTTTGTATCCAAATGTATGAAATTAAATCATGTTAGCTATTTTCTAAGGACATTATACTTTCCTCTTTCTAAGGACATTATACTTTCCTCGTTCTAAGGACATTACACTCCCTTTCTAAGGACATGAATCCCCTTTCTAAGGACATTACACCCCTTTATAAGGACATTACACCCCTTTCTAAGGACATTACACCCCTTTCTAAGGACATTAATCCCCTTTCTAAGGACATTACACGGCGACCATTTGGGTGATGCAAGGCAACCATTTGGGTGATGCACGGCGACCATTTGGGTGATGCACGGCAACCATTTGGGTGATGCACGGCAACCATTTGGGTAGTTAGAGTAGATATTGTAGAGTAGATATTGTAGAGTAGATATTGTAGAGTAGATATCGTAGAGTGGATATTGTAGAGTAGATATTGTCGACTCTGAAGTCCAGTACAGTACAGCCCCAAAACCTGAAGGATCTGGAGAAGGTCTGTATGGAGGACTGGGCCAAAATCCCTGCTGCAGTGTGTGCAAACCTGATCAAGAATTACAGGAAACGAATGATCTCTGTAATTGCAAACAAAGGTTTCTGTACCAAATATTAAGTTCTGCTTTTCTGATGTATCAAATACTTATGTCATGCAATAAAATGGAAATGAATTACTTAAAAATCATAGATATTCCGTCTCTCACAGTTGAAGTGTACCTATGATAAAAATTACAGACCTCTACATGCTTTGTAAGTAGGAAAACCTGCAAAATCGTATCAAATACTTGTTCTCCCCACTGTATATATATACATATTTTTGAAAATATTTTCTGTTTTTCTTAGTAAACTTAATAAACTACAGAATAAACTTCCCCAGATCATGAAATAAATGTTACGGAATCGTCGCTAAAACTAGAAATGCCGTCTGAATGACGATTTACTGCTGCTAGTGTTCCTAGTACAGAATGACTGTGTTCCTAGTACAGAATGACTGTGTTCCTAGTACAGAATGACTGTGTTCCTAGTACAGCATGACTGTATTCCTAGTACAGAATGACTGTGTTCCTAGTACAGAATGACTGTGTTCCTAGTACAGCATGACTGTGTTCCTAGTACAGAATGACTGTGTTCCTAGTACAGAATGACTGTGTTCCTAGTACAGAATGACTGTGTTCCTAGTACAGCATGACTGTGTTCCTAGTACAGAATGACTGTATTCCTAGTACAGAATGACTGTGTTCCTAGTACAGAATGACTGTATTCCTAGTACAGAATGACTGTGTTCCTAGTACAGAATGACTGTGTTCCTAGTACAGCAAGAGGTTGACTGATGTAATGTCATCTCCAATTAGAATCATGCACATTGACAGGTCTGTGGTTGGGCTAAGAATAAACATGAATGGAGACTCTCGCTCTACAAGCGTATAAACAGGGTACTGATGTCTGATGTCTTTCCTGTCCTCTCCTGCCGGGGCGCAGTACGACTCGAATCTGCTGTGTAGGGATTTGAGATGAAGTCTGTGACTGAGTAACCTGTGTTAGATGCCAAATGGAAGCAGACTTGACACATTACACAGACAAGAATGTTTTTTTTCTTCACAAAAGGCCACGAAGAGGCGAAAAACTCAGACAGATTTAAACAATAAAAAGTCCATATTCTGAATTCACTGACTTATTGCCTCAGTTCCAAGTAAATTATAGCTTCAAAGGTTACATCAAAATATTTATAATATAGAAAAGATTGTCTTAAGTAACTTGATGAAGAAGTAAT